>NW_024526377.1:376387-626856 GCF_017590135.1 Pyrgilauda ruficollis
CCCCCACCCCTTCAGTTTCTGTGCATTTAAAAGAAAGTCACTAATCCTCATGGAAACCCCAGTGGTTCTTCAGCATGTGGCTGTGGCAGCACCTTGCAAATGCCAGCAATTAATTCCTCTTTAATCCCAGCAGCTGATGAGCCCATTTGTCAGGTCATGGGATGTGGAGGCACTCTCCTGGGTTTTCCTGTTGTCTCCCACTGCCAGAGGGGATAGATGGGATATTGGGAAGGAATTCTTCCCTCTGAGGGTGGTGAAACCCTGGCACAGGGTGCCCAGAGCAGCTGTGGCTGCCCCTGGATCCCTGGAAGTGTCCTAGGCCAGGTTGGACAGGGCTGGGAGCAGCCTGGGACAGTGGGAGGTGTCCCTGCCCATGGCAGGGGTGGCACTGGATGGGCTTTAAGGTCCCTTCCAACCCCAGCCATTCCATAGGTCCCTGCTTGCCCATCTCTGGGAGTAGCGCAGAGCATCAGGTTTTGTGCGAACCCAGATTTTGGGATCTGGTGTGGGAAATTGCCCTGACAAACACAGGTGAGGTCTTAGCCTGGCTCTGCTGGTAATGACACAGCAAAGACATAAACCAGGTAAACACTTCACAAGCTCTCCATGAAACAGCAGTGAGCTCCATTTGTGACAGCGTGAGGAATCCAGTGCTGGTCTCTAGCAGTGAGGGAAATGAACTGTTAAGCTGTGCTGGAGACTTTGGCAAGGGGACTTTTCAATTGAGGATCTTGTGTGAATATTTGGGCATGGAGCTCTTGCTTGTCTGCATGGGAGCTCATTGTTCCAGCTGAGGGGAAATGAGGTTATTATCCCCTTATGGCCTTGCCTACTGATTTCTAATAGACCTGCTGAGGTCCTAAAAGGCTGTACTGGGCATTCTTGGCTTTGTGGTGTAGGAAGAGCTGCAGAGAACATGCGGGGATGGGAGTGGGATTGAGGGCTAGTGGTCCCCAGAGAGGGCCTGCAGCAGCTGCATTTCCTGGGTATGCCTTCCCCACCCCTCTGTGGGTGTGAGGAGGTGATGGGGATGCAGCCCAACGTTTGGCTGCCCCGATAGCCCCTCCTTGTCCCTCCCTTGTGCAGGTGACCAGCGCAGCAGTGTGGTCAATGAGTCCAGCAGCCTCCTGGGGGGCTCCCCGCGGCGGCAGTGCGGCCGCAAGGGCTCCCCGTACCACACGGGGCAGCTGCACCCGGCCGTGCGCGTGGCCGACCTCCTGCAGCACATCAACCAGATGAAGACGGCCGAGGGCTACGGCTTCAAGCAGGAGTATGAGGTGGGGACACCTCGTGCCAGCGTCTCGGGGAGCGGGAGGTAGGATGGACGGGGGGACATGGATGGGATCCATGTGCAAGGAGACAATGCTCTAGGTCTGGAGCTCTGGGTGGAGCTGGAGCTCACGGCTCTGGGCTGGCACTGTCAGCATGGGGGTGTCCCCAAGTCGGGACTGAATAGCTGACGCTGGCAGCTCTGGGTTATTTCTCAGCTAGAGCAGGTCCCTGAGATGAGCCAAACCAGCTCGGCCAGCCCTGTCTGCAGTGTGTCATCCCAGCTCTCCTGCAAGGGCCAGGCCTGCTCCTTCCTTTCCCTTTCCTTTCCCTGGGCATCACCATGTCACCTTCTGCCCTCCAGCACACTTGGCCTGTGATAAGCATGGCCATAGCCTAAGAACAAGCTGCAATCTGGCAGCTCCAAGACCATGAAGACCCTAGGGAGAGGATGCTGGGGAGGGTGATGCCAGGGGAGGGATTTCTTTCCCAAGAATTGTTGGTGGTTGGTGGCATCATGTCCATCCCAGCTGGCCAGGTCAGAGCACTCGTAACAGAGCAGGTTATTTCACAAGTCTGCCTCAGCACAGCAGCGGGGTCATTTCCTGACTCCTTGGTGTCCCACAGGTCTGGAGATTGAAGTTTCCCAGTGAAATTACTGTTTAATGCTCAGCTGTTTCAGGAGCAGGAGCTCTCTCTTCCCCCCCCCCACCCCCCCTTCATGCATTGGACAAACCAGGGCTTGTGATAATCATTAGTGCTCCTTGAAAAGCTGCTGTATGTTCTTGGAACTAGTAATTTGAAAGCACTCAGATATTATGGGAGGGGAGAAAACATGTAATTTCCTTCCACTTTCCACCTCTTATGCCAATCTATGAATGTCACTGTTATTACACACAAACCTGTTCTGTGCTGGGGAGAGAAAGGAGCTAGGGAGGTTTAGGAATAAAAAAAAATACAACCAACCCTAGAAAAAAAAACCGAAAGAGGCAGTCTGTAATTTGCTGGAAAATAGACTGTTTTGTGGATGTAACAGGAGTGTGTAGCTGGCAGAGTGTGCTGTGGAGGTGGAGATGAGGCTGCAAAGAGCCAGGTGTTGGGGTGGAGGGACTACCCTGTATGTCCTACTCCCCAGGGAGTTTTTGGGGCTGGGGGGACCCCAGAGTCCTGCCCTCAGCTTGAAATGTCCATCCTTTCCTTACAGAGTTTCTTTGAAGGCTGGGATGCTTCAAAGAAGAAAGACAAGACCAAAGGGAGACAGGATCATATGTCCACATGTGAGTGCCTTTAGCAAAGGCTTAGATACCCCAAACAGCTTCAGAATCCCATGTTCTGCAGATTTCTGGGCCAGAGTGATTGCTCAGAGTGCCCTGGTGGGTAGCAGGCACTGATGGCTCCTTGTCCCCTTCCCCCAGATGACCGTCACCGCGTGAAGCTGCACCCGCTGCTGGGTGACCCCAACTCCGACTACATCAATGCCAACTACATCGACGTAAGTGGGGACAGGGCCTGTGTCCTTGGGGCTCTGGGCTGCAGCACGAGCTTCCTGTGGCCTCTCAGGGTCTGTCCAGCAGCATTTGGAGGACTTCGGACAGCCCAGGGTGGGCTGGTCAGTGCATCTCTGGAACACATCATGAAGGACCTGCCTGATTTATTTGTGTTCATCAGCAGTTTCTGCTTGTTGCATCTCTCTCTGCTCTGCTCTGTCCCTCCTTCTCATTCCCTCTCTGCTTTTGTATCCTCTTCCCCCGTCACCTGCTCATGTGGCCGTGGATCTCCCTCTCCCTGGGTGGGGGATGCAGAGGTTGAGAGGACCAAGGGACCATCTGGGGCTCACACTGGAGTATCCCTTGATCCTGCTGGTGTGTGTGAATCTGGGCAGAGCCCAGCCCTGGTGTCCTCTGAGAGCAGTGTCCCCAAGAGTGATGTCCCCTGCCACCTCCAGTAATGCTGAGACCAGAGCAGCTGCAGGAAGGCTCCAGCATCTCCTGAAAGCAGCAGCAAATCCCACTTTTCCCTCCTGCCCAGAGAGTGTTGTCTGTCAGTGGTGGCCTGATCCCAGTGCCCAAGCGGTGTCCCTCAACCTGTCCCCTGTGTCCTTTCTGCCCTGTCTCTCCATGGCCTGCTCCAGGGCAGGTGCTCTAACCCCTCTCTGCTCTGTGCCTCACTAATATCTCTGATCTTTTTCTCTCAAATCTGTGTCCCAATGGGATCGTTAAGATTCGGATTAACCGAGAAGTAAGTAGACTCTTCCCCCTCTCCTCCCTTCTCTGCTCCTGTCTCCTACCAGGCCTCACCCTGGGCAGTGTGGCCTAAATACCATCAGGGAGAGGCAGGCTGGGAAAATGTGTCCATAAACCTGGGAATGTCCAGGGAATGGGAAAGCAAGGTCTGTGTGGCACCGGGGCATGGGAAGCAGGGCCTGTGTGCTCTGAGAAGGGGTTGAATTTGACCCACAAAAGTCCCCTGTGAAAAGACCCACAGGGGATGGAGAAGCCACTGTCACCTCCATGCGTGTGGTGTGGTTTAACTCTGCTGGACGTGTGGCCGGGGTGTGGGACACTGTGTTCACAGTCCCTCTGGCAGTAGTCTGGCTGGAATGTGCTCTTTGGCATGACCTTTTTAAGGGTGGAGCAGCTGGGATGGAGGAGGGGAGTGGGGCTGTCTCAGCACCAGGTGGCTGCTGTGCAGTGGGGGGGTCACTAATGGGGCTCTTCTGGCAGCCATGTGGTGGCAGAAGGAGCTGGAGTGGAGCTCGTGGATCCCTCAAGGTGCTGATAAAGGATTTTGCAGACCAGGGATGTGGGTTGGGCATTACATGAGCCTCTTGTGGGATGCAGGAGATGCACCATGCCAGGACAGGGTGTACTGCGAGTGGGATGGCTGCTGAACCTTCTCCTCTTCCTGCAGTGGACTTGCAGGACCTGGCCCAGTGGCTGTGGGGAATTTCTACCAGTTGGGTGTCTGGGAAGTGTCTAAAGGTCTGTGCCCCAGCTTGGGAATGATGTCTCTTCTTCCCTTGCAGGGCTACCACAGGTCCAACCACTTCATAGCCACACAAGGTGAGTCAGGCCCTGCCCTCAGCCAGTGGTTCCTCAGCTCCTGTGTAGCAGCCAGGTTTTATTCCTGGTGGGATTAAACCTTGCAGGAGCAGGAAGGGAAGGGAGGGGGCCAATGTGGAGGTGCTGCCACCCCTCCTGCCTCCCCTTGGCACTGCACAGCCCTGGGGAAAAGGGCTCTGAGGTGCTGTGGAGCTGTTTGTGCCTCACAGGCAGGAGGGGATGACATGGTGGCATTGGGCCACTGCCAGGGCTGGGTTCTGCTGGTTGTGCCCATCCATCTGTGGGGGCTTTTACTGTGTCCCACAGGGCCCAAGCAGGAGATGGTGTACGACTTCTGGCGCATGGTGTGGCAGGAGCACTGTTCCAGCATCGTGATGATCACCAAGCTGGTGGAGGTGGGCCGGGTAAGCGTCCCTGTTCCCATGTCATGCCATCCCATCCCTGCTGGAAGCCATCTCCACAGAGCCTAGCCCCCATCCTGTGCTCTTGTTGCAGGTGAAATGCTCCAAGTACTGGCCAGATGACTCCGAGATGTACGGGGACATCAAGATCACGCTGGTGGAGTCAGAGACATTGGCTGAGTACGCTGTGCGCACCTTCGCCCTTGAGAGGGTACGGCCCTGTCCCTGCCCGACCCTGCCTCGGGGACAGACCCCCCCTCGGGCACCTCTCACGCTCCACAGCTTGGCATTTATGAGTATCCTGTTTATTTAACCCAATATGGGGTCACCAGTCGCTCCTTCCTTTGCCTTTTCCCTGGCTCTGCACCCTGTGCCGGGTGAGCGGCTCAGTCCCACCTTCATTTGGACAGTGAGTGAGTGTTTAATTTTTGTGTGAGTGTGGTGGGGGAGAAAGATGCATTCCTCTCCTTTGGGATGGAGGTGATGTAGCCATCACTCTGCAGCATGGTAATTGGAGATGGAGCCAGTGCAATTTACCCCTTAATCTACAGGGATGTCAAATTACTGTCTGGTTATAGGGCAGGGACACCTGAGGCTGCTGCCACCTCCTCCTTTTTCTCCTTGGTGATTTTTAACCCTCTTGCAGCCAAGAGGAAAGAGCTGTGGGGCTGCCCAAGCGTGTGACTGCTGTGTGGTCCCATCTGCCTGGGTGCTGAGCTGGCAAAATCATGGATTCCTGAGAAAATCAAGCGTTTGAGTGACCTTGCCCTCTCACCCTTCCCTTGCAGCGGGGTTACTCGGCCCGGCACGAGGTGAAGCAGTTCCACTTCATGTCATGGCCCGAGCACGGTGTCCCCTACCACGCCACAGGGCTGCTGGCCTTCATCCGCAGGGTGAAGGCGTCCACACCGCCCGACGCCGGCCCCATCGTCATCCACTGCAGGTGAGGGCAGGGCATGTGTGACAGGTGGGGTGGAGGGGACCTTAAAGCTCATTCCCCCACCACGGGCTGGGACACCTTCCACTAGTCCATATTCCTCCAACCCCTGTCCAACCTGGCCTTGACGTCCCTCTGTGATGGCACCTGTCTGAAATGTCACTGCTGGGCTGGTGGCAGCAGGGGCTGGTGCAGGAGGACAAGCAGGCAGCAGCACTGTTTTGGGGCTGCCCCAGCCTGTTACTGGTGACAGCTCTGTCCCAGCCGGCAAAGGTAAAACAGCAATGTGCAGCTTGACCACTGCTGATGGTCCGGACTTGGGGTCTGGCTGAAGGGAGAGGCAAGGAGCAGCAGGACTGCCCTATTCCCAGGGTTTCCCACAGGGCTGTCCCTGCAGGGCTCAGCCACTGGAGCTGGCAGGACACGAGTGATACATCTGAGCAGCTTTGGTGGCTCTCTGTGCCCTGAGCAGGCTTTCCCACATGATGGGCTAATGGTTTTTCCTCCACTGGGCAAACCAGGAGGAGCTGATGAGTGGGAGGGATTTTTTATTTTTTATTTGATTTCTCCCTGTCAACTGCCTCATCAGCGTTCATTCACCAGCCAGTGTGATTAGTGCCCATAGCCTGTAATCACTGATAATCATGACGAGTGATTCATCAGCCCCAGAAATTAGTATTTCATTGGAAAAGACTCTGTAGGAGAGGAACGGGGGGGTGGTTCCATTCCTGACACATCATTGGAGGGGGTGTCAGACAGTAGGTCTTTGACTGTGACACCAGCCATGCCAGGTCCTGGATGTCACCACTGCTGGACTCGCTCTGGGTAGCCTGCTGGCCTTAGCCTTACCCTGAGGGTCTCACCTGGTGCATCCAGACCTGCTCATGCCAGGGGAGCCTCACTGCTCTGCCAGGGCTCACAGCTGAGCCCTCCTTGGTGCTTTTGGGCTGGGGACCCACGGGACTGTTGGCACTTAGATAGTTTAGTTGTCGGTTTTATTGCAAAAACCATGTGTTGTGCTGCCTTAAATTAAAAATGAACTTTAGACATGGGTGCCTATCTTACCTTCACACACCCTTGGGGCTGCAGCAGGGGTGTTTGGGCAGGTTTAAAGCTAAACCAGCCTCTGGAGCTGTGTGAGGTCCTGGCAGCCCTGCAGGGTTGCTGGGTACAGGATCTGTGTGTTGAGCCCTCGCCCACAGAGGCATTGCTCGGTGCCCAGCAGCCTTTCAGGCTGTGTGTGGATGCCAGCACAGACTGGGAATGTGTTTGCTGTTTCCCCCTCCATCCCCAGTGCTGGCACGGGGAGGACTGGCTGTTACATCGTCCTGGATGTGATGTTGGACATGGCTGAGTGCGAGGGCGTTGTGGACATCTACAACTGTGTGAAGACCCTCTGCTCGCGGAGGATCAACATGATCCAGACGGAGGTGAGCTGGCATCGGGGACAGCTGGAGACACCTGGGGCTGCTGTCACCAGCCGGCTCTGGAGGCTCAACCCTGTCCCTCTCCTCCCCAAAGGAGCAGTACATCTTCATCCATGACGCCATCCTGGAGGCCTGTCTGTGTGGGGAGACCAGCATCCCCGCCAGCGAGTTCAAGCCCACCTACAAGGAGATGGTGAGGATAGAGCCACAGAGCAACTCCTCGCAGCTGCGGGAGGAGTTCCAGGTGAGTGTCCCAAAACCTCTGCAACTCCCCCTTGTCCTCATCCTCCCGGTGCCCACCCCTGCTGGGACTAGGCAGGGCTTTGAGGGGGACACGTGTATCCGCAGACCCTGAACTCGGTGACCCCACACCTGGATGTGGAGGAGTGCAGCATCGCGCTCCTGCCCCGCAACCGGGAGCGCAACCGCAGCATGGACGTCCTGCCGCCCGACCGATGCCTTCCCTTCCTCATCTCCGTGGATGGAGACAGCAACAACTACATCAATGCGGCCTTAACTGACGTGAGTGTTCCCTGGGGAGGAAAGAGGCTGCTTCCTGTGGGCTCAGGCAACTTTTCATAGCAGAACTTCGTTTGGTTTGAATTTATGGCCTCATTTTGCACATGGGTAGGAAGGCTCATGGCAGCTGTGTGCAGGGAGGGAAGGGTTGGGATGGCATAATGGGGTCCTGCCACTCCTTCTTTTGTGTAGTAGCACCCTGCAAGAGCTTTTCTCCTGCTCTCATGAGCCAGGCACTGAGGGACTCGAGGATTTTGCAGTGACAGTGGAGCAGCATAGGGAGAGGAAGCTTTTGGGGGGTTGGTAGCATTAAGCCCCCCATGTGCTGCCAGCCCCTGCAGTGATCCTCCTGCCACTCCTGATGTAACTGGGAGGGCTCTGAACTGCTCCCAGAGCCACCATGCATCCCCCTGATGCAGTCAGCTTTGTCACCACCGGGTCCTTTCTATCTCCTAATGGCTGATGATCACAAACCAGAGCAGAGGATGCTGCAGGCTCCAAGCCCACACTGAGGGATGGTGTCGTTCATCACCAGCCCCACTTCCTTTCCTTGAAATGCTTTCCATGGGCAGCACAGGGACCCCCACACCTCAGGCATCTTCCCCAGACCCTCCTCGTCATGGCTGAGTGCTGGCACCAGGCTAAGCCTTATGTTTTCATGCTGTGGGTGATTGATCCTGCTGGATCTCTGTGCAGATCCCATCTCCCTGATTCCTGCTCCCACAGCAAAAGCAGTTTGTAAAGCAGAGTGAGCTTCTGGTGGTGGGGAGTGGCTCTCATAGTGCTGCAGTGGGATGGGAGTTTTGTTTCCAGCTTGCTTGCTGTTTGCATATCCATTTTATCTTCATGCATCACTGAGCTTCCCTTAATCTCTGCTGAAGGGTCAGTGAATGAAATATTTTTTATAGACAGACAAAGCCCTTTGGATGAAATTCTTGCTGAAGGGATAAAACCTATTTCCCTCTTAGGGTAAAAAAAAAGTCTCATTCTCTTTAAGTGCCAAAGTGGTTTGCTCAGTCAGTCTGTCCATCTGTGAGATCAGCTTGGCCTGTGCCACCCATCAGGGGTGCTGGTGCCAGTGGAGCCGTGCCCTGCTCCACACCCTGCTGTCACTTACACCTGTGCCAAGAGGAGGGTGCCAAGGCAAGCCTGGGCAATACATGGTAAAATCTCTTTCCCCCTGCTGCTCTCATGCCCCTCCTTGAAGGTGGAAAGCTCTTGCTGAGTGCTGGGGTCTCACTGCTGCCCACAGACATGGCCACGGGAATGGTTCAATAAGGTCATTTCTGTGAGCTCAATCAGGAGGTCCTGCAGCAGGCAGAGGACCCCCATTAGCAGAGAGCTGTGCTGATTCTGTGTCTGAAGAGGCTTGAGCCAAACTGTGCTAAGTGTGCCTGATGCAGTGCTGAGCTCAGCTGTCCCTTGGCAAACCAGCAGCAGGATGACCAAGGGGGGATGTATCTTGTTCAAAGCACAAACCAGAGATACAGTAATTTCCTTCCCTCCCACTTCCTTGCAATCTCTAGGATCTTTTTTGGGGGGGTTTTCTTCTTCCCCACAAAAAAAAAAAAAAATTGAACCCAGGTCAGTGGTTGTCTCTGCTGCTCCCAGTGCCTGGTGGTGGGGTGCTGTGGGTGGGGGTGATGCTGTGGGTGATACTTCCAGTCAGGGCCAGGGTGCAGAGCTGGGTTTTGGGGTCTTCTGGGAGCCACAGCTTCTGCTTGTTCTTTGCTCAAAGGTAGCATCTTTTCCCTCATTATTTATGCAAAATACTCTTTCCTGTGAGAGCAAAATGTGGGTGTTTTCATCCTGACCAGGCAGGGATCACTTGGATCTCCCCATCACCAGGTCATGGAGGAACTGAGGCTGTGCCAGGGAGACCAGCTCTGCTCAGGCATGGAGAAGAGGGTTTTGGTCCCACTCATCTGGTTGCACTGATTCTTTGGGGTGTGACAAAAGTGGCTCCAGTGTTACCACGGTGTCCTTACTGGTGCTCATCTTTCCTCTCTGCAGAGCTACACCAAGAGCGCTGCCTTCATCGTCACGCTGCACCCACTGCAGAACACCACCACCGACTTCTGGCGGCTGGTGTACGACTATGGCTGCACCTCCATCGTCATGCTCAACCAGCTCAACCAGTCCAACTCCGCCTGGGTGAGTGCTGCTGCCTGCACTGTGCTGGCTCGTGGGTGGCTTTGTCCTGCTCTGTCCCCATTGCCCTGACAGCGCTGCAGCCCCTTGCCTTGCTCACTCAGCAATTTCTCCTCTGCAAGAGGACACGAGCCTGTATGCAGCACTCAGGATTTGTCCCTGTAAGCACAGGGATAGCCAGTTGGAGGCAAAGAGGTGTTGAGCAGCAGCCCAGCCTGGGTGCATGGTGTTTGTGTTTCACTAACATTGAGTTGGCATAGTGTTGGAGTTGGTGTGGTGCTGGCTTTGAGTTGGTGTTGCATTGGTATTGACGTTGCATTGGTGTTGAGTTGGCATTGGCTTTGAGTTGGCGTTGGCATTAAATTGGCATTGGCATTCCATTGGTGTTGACGTTGCACTGTTGTTGTGTTGGTGTTGATGTTGCCTGGCTTTGAGTTGGCGCTGGCATTCCATTGGTGTTGACATTGCTCCAACAGGTCCACGTTCCCCGAGCTGGAGGCAGCTCTGCAGGTGGGGTCTCACCTGAGCAGGGCACAGGGACAGAATCCCTTCCTGCTGCCACTTTTCCTCGTTACTCAGCCCTGCCTCTCTCTTGCCGTCTGTTCTTCAGGGGTGTCTGGGTTACAATATTTAGCTGGATCATAAATGTTTACTGGTATAAGACCAACAGGTAATAAATCAACCTTGCCAGCAGGCAGCTCTGAAAGGTGACTTTGAGGGTACAGCCCTCACTTGAACTACGCCTTGCCAAGGGAAGTTTTAATATCCAAATTATAGTTCTGAGTCTGGAAGGCTCAGAGATCTCAGAGATTTATAGCCCCTATTAATAACCAATTATTCCTGAGACACATTTGCCGTGCAGTTGGGCCCAGGCCGTGGCTGACCTGCATTGCTAAATGCCCTGTGAAAGTGTGGTGACAAACATCATATATTTTGTGTTGGTGCTGGTTTCCCAGCTGTCACACTGTGAAAACAATCTCACCCATGCTCCAGGGACCGAGCAATCCATCAGTGCCATGATGGACACAGGGAGGGGGAGTTGCTCCCCAGAGGTGCAGGCTGGGATTGCTTTGGCTTGGTGGGATGTCCTGGCCATGGGATGAGGAGCACTGACATCCCACGTTGCTGTCACTGCTGGTGGCAGAGTGGCTCCTAAAGCCAGCAGGGCTTGAGAGCCAGCTGGGAGCAGCCCAGCCCTGCTCTGTTGTTGTGTGGGATCAGGTCTGTGCTGGAACTGGGACACAGCCCATCCTGCATCCTCCTGGAACAGCAGTGTCCAGGCAGTGTCAGCTGTTGTATCCGTGCAGTGTCAGGGGGCTGTGTGGGTGCTGGGAGTGCACCTGACCTTTCATCTCTGATCGCTCAGTAAGCTGGGAGATCCTCCAGCCATTGATGTTCTGAGTGAGAAATGGCATTGTGGTCCAGCACCCACCCTGGGGCCACCATCCCACCCTGGGATGCCAGCAGCCCCCCAGGTCCAGCACCAGCCACTCCCTTCAGGGGCGTCTCCTGATGCCCTTCCCTGTGTCCCAGCCTTCATTTCCAGTCATGATGAGCTGTGCTTCTCTCCACAGCCCTGCCTGCAGTACTGGCCCGAGCCAGGGCTCCAGCACTATGGCCCCATGGAGGTGGAATACATCTCGGGAGTGGCGGATGAGGACATCGTGTCCCGGCTCTTCCGAGTCCAGAACATAACACGGGTGAGCTGCTTTATATGAATTACAGAATCCCAGGATGGTTTAGGTTGGAAGGGAACTTCAAAGCCATGTTGTTACTACCATGGACAGGGACACCTTCCAGTATCCCAGATTGCTCCAAGCCCCATCTAATCTGGCCTTGGACACTTCCAGGGATCCAGAGGCAGCCACAGCTTCTCTGGGCACCCTGTGCCAGGGCTTGACAACTCTTTTGGTAGAGAAATTTTCCCCTAACACCCCATCTAAACTTCCCATGATGCAGCTTGAGGCTGTTTTCTCTTTTTTAATCACTTTTTACCTTGGAGAAGAGACTGACCCCACCTGGCTTCAACATTTCAGGGAGTTGTTGAGAGCAGTAGGATCCTTCCTGACTGCTGGGGTCTCCAGCCTAACTCAGCTCCTGCAGAGGAGACAGCCCCAGCTCTCCTCCTGCCAGAGAGGAACTTGTAACATTGCCATTGCTTCATCCAACCTTTCTGGAGTTCACAGCTCCTTGAAAAGTGTTAGAAAACTGCCAGAAGACCTTTCTCCTCCTGCCTGAAGCTCCATCTCTGTCCTGCCACACACATAGCACAGGATGGAGACTCTCCATGTGGGCACAGCAGCTCCCCTGGCATCAGCAGAGCCCTTTCCCTGCAGGATCAGAAGATCCACACAGATTTTTACCCTTTGTCAGTGTTGCATGGCTGGTTAAGTTTGCCTTGAATGAAGAGAAATGCAGGGCAGCAGGGAAAGGATGTTGTGATGCTGAGCTGTACTTGGAAAGAAGCAGCTGATTTACCTACAAATGCCAGCTGGGAGGAGATGGCATCCCTGATGTCTTTAAACTCCTAATGGTTGCCAAGAGGCTGAGGCCAGTGCCCCAGTGAAGGTCATTGGGCAGATGGGAATTAGGGAGCTTGGAAGGGAACGTGTGGCTTGGCTGACAGCCCAGCTGGGAAGGTGCTTCAGCGGTGTGGCCGGGGCCAGAGGAGATAAATCCTGATTATCTGAACTCTTAACACAAAGAGGGTTTTGGTTCATGCTCCCTGAGGCAGCATCTGGCATTTCCTGGGTGTCAGCACAAAATCCTACACCAAATATGCTCATCTCTCAGGTGGTAGGATATACTCTGGGCTAAATTAAAATGCAGCGTGATGGAAATCTCTGGATTGACAAGGAGATTCCTCCAGGGAGCAGATTGCTGGAGCAGGGCTGGGAAATGCATGGAGCCACTTTGTGCCAAGCCTTGCTGGAATGGAGATGGGCATTGGGGGTGTCACAAGTGCTCCAGAGCTTTCACCTCACTTCAAAACAGATCCCAAAACTTTCTTTCCCAGGCTGTCAAAGGAGTTTTCTTCTTTTTCAACTCCATTTATTTCTTTCCTCTTCCTCCTCTGCTTTCCTGGCTTGCAGCTGGAAGCAAAAACTGGAGCCTAGGGTGGTCAGGCCGTCACAGGCACATCACCAGCTCACTCAGAGCTCCCAAAAAGGTTCAGAAAAGCCCCTGTTTGAAATCTGCAGGTTAGAGTGGGCACCAAATGCCCTCAACTCTCAGTCCCCAGGAATATCAACTCCCCCACAGGAATGTCTGGTCCTGTGGGGAGATGGAGAAGGTCTGCTGCTCATCCCACTCAGGAGGCACGTGAAACTGCGTGGATGGAGCCCTCCAGAGCTGAGTGTCCCCCATCTGGCCCTGGCCCCCCTTTCTCCTCCACGTGCTCCCCACACATGAGCTGCAAGCCCCAGGTTGTGTCTGGGGGGGTGACCGTGGTCTCATCCCATCCCGCACTTGGGATGCTCCGAGTGCTCCAGAGCAGGAGTCCCACACCTGCCCAGCTGAAGCCTGCTGAGCTCTGTGGATGTAATAATCCTCCTGGATCCAGCTAACCAGATTAGGTTTCCAAACTAACCAGATTACCAGGTATTAAGCTCCCGCCTCCGTGGCAGCCTCTCAGCAGCCTCCTGGTTTACAGCGAGCACAACAGAACCATATCCCATGGATCTTGGCCATGCAAAGAGGAAGGTGTGATGGAGAAGCCTCGGGGAGGCTCAGGAGCTTGGGAGCAGGTTTTGGGAGATACAGAGAGCCCAAGATGCTGTGAGGTCGGATAAACCATGTCAGTGGAGTTGTCCTGGGTGGGATGGGGTGGTGGAACGAGTGTGAGCTGGAGGCTAGGGCTGAACCACCCGTGTTAAAGCAGCAGGAAAGGGTTTTCCTCTCTGCCTCTGTCCATGTGTGACAATCCCCTCCTTTCCTCCATCAAACCTCTCCTGCCCTCTGTCAGATCTCTAGTGGAGGCAAATGAGGGCAGCCCATGGGTTCCAGCTGATGAATTTTGCTTTTCCAGTTGCAGGAGGGGCACCTGATGGTCCGGCATTTCCAGTACCTGCGCTGGTCAGCCTATCGAGACACCCCGGACTCCAAGAAGTCTTTCCTGCACCTCCTGGCCCAGGTGGAGAGGTGGCAGAAGGAAAGTGGTGATGGCAGGACTGTGGTGCACTGCTTGTGAGTGTCAGCTGGGGAGGAGCAGGCTCTGCACAGCACTGGAGATCCTCACAAAGCCCTCACTGGGGTGACTTTGTCTCCAGATGGGGATATCTCTGCCACAACACGAGTTTTGGGTCACTTCATCCATGAGATGGCTGCTCAGCAGGGTGACACCAACCTGCCCTTTGTGCTGGTGTCCCACCCTGGGCGGAGGTCCCAGCCCTGTCCCCGCATCCCGTGTGTGTAACAGGCTCAGAAGGGACGTGGCAGGAGCTGTGCCACTCCCACCACTTGCTGCTCATTCTTGGGGGGGGGACAGAGAATCATGGAGTGATTTGGCTGGGAAGGGACCTTAAAGCTCATCTTGTTCCAGTGGGAGGGACACCTCAGGTTGCTCTGAGCCCTGTCCACCCCTGTCCTCCCAGTGGGATTGGCTCATGAACACCGTGTGTGTTCCCCTCAGATGGGACCCAGCACATTCACAGATGGGGAGAGACAGCAGGCGAGCCTTTAATCAAAAACTAATTACAGCCTTGTCCATCTTCGTTAGCTGAAGGATAATTTGAGAACATGCTTTATAAAGCTCCGGCATCGTGTTCTCTCTTCCTCTCCCATGTCCCCATTGCTGTTAGGCTTCAGGTGTGGTGGTGTGGGAGCAGGGGTTCAGCCCAGGATTTGGGGAGGTTCCCAGTGCCCCCGTGTGGATTGTGGGGCAGTTCCTCCAGGCAGCAGTACCACTGTGTCACCAGCCCAAGGTCACCCTGTGCAGGGCAGGAGGGACATGGTAGCTTCCCCAAGGTCACAAGGAGTTGATCCATGGCAGAGCTGGGACCCAAATGCCCAAGATCCAGCCTTGGTAATCCAAAAGGATGTTTTCATGCTCTTGGGAGGAGGGTTGGAGGGCAGGATCATTGTCCTGCCACCCCATGGGGCAGGTTCAGGTCCCCTGGTACAGATACAAGCCCCTGCTCTGGGACATCCCCTGGGATGCAGGGTTGGATAGAGAAAGGGAGACTTGGAGGGAGCAGGAAGGTGCTCTGATGCCACCTTGTCACCCCTGACATGTGTGTTTGTCCCACCAGGAACGGAGGTGGCCGGAGCGGCACCTTCTGTGCCTCCACCATGATCCTGGAGATGATCAAGTGTCACAACATGGCAGATGTTTTCTTTGCTGCCAAGACCCTCCGCAACTACAAACCAAATATGGTGGAGACCTTGGTAAGCTCCCTGTCCACCCTGACTTCTGGTCCTGGCACAGGAGAGGTGCTGGAGATGTTCACTTTCCAAAACACTGCCTTTTCCACCCCAAATCCTGATCAGCATCATGGGCGTCCTCATGCCAGCCCTGTGCTGGGCTGTGCTGGGAAGTGAGGCAGCTCCTCAAAGCAGCCTTGGGCTTGTCTTCATCCTGCTGTGCCAGCACAGCCTTGGAGTCAGTGCTGGGATTGTTGGAAATCCTCCCAGGAGTTGTAAGGCAGAGTCACATTAACCCATGGGATGCAACTGTGGTTCTTTGGAAGGTTTGTGGCGTTGGGAGCAGTGCTGGTGTGGAGTGAGATACATTCCTGTCAGAAATATGCAAGGGAATGACAGCACTTGGAGTGAAATGAATGGGTGCACAAGCTGCTGGGAGCAGCAATGGAGTGATGTGTCCTGAGGAGGAGGCTGGAGCTGGCAGCAGGTCAGGGCAAAAAGCCTCTGCCCTAATTCAGGCCCCTGATGATGGAACAGGGGAGGGAGCGGGCACTTGTCTGTCCCTGTGGTGGAGGGATCCAGGTGCCTCATGATGTTTTAAAAGCAAGTCAGCTGAAAATGTTTACCGTGTTTAGATTATAAAATCCCTAAGTTGCAAAATGAAATGGTTTTGAGGAGGGGATGTGATTTGCATTAGGAATTAAAAGCAGAGGAGAAGGAGAGGGAGGGGAGGGGGGAGCAGGGGGAGGGATGCAGATAATGGAACGATGATGTGACAAGCATGAAGCCACCAGACCCATTGGGCTAAATTGCAAGGGTATTAAAAAAAGGTAACACATTTCCCATCAGGACACAAGCCTCCTCCCGCCTCAAATGAACCTGAACTGGCTATTCTGGGAATCTCAATCTCCCAGAGTCACCGGGAGGCCGGATCCATGCCTGGTGTAAGGAGCTCAGCCCAGCAGAGAGCACTTCCTGCTGCCTGCGCCTCTTCCCCCTCTGTTTGCCCCGGGGGTTATTTTTATATGATGATAAATGGAAACAATCCCTTTCCTTAATCCAAAAAGCATTATGTGCTTTTAATCTGGGCTGCCGCAGCCTCCTCACTTTGAAGTCCTTCTCCCCCTCTGCCTGCTCCCACCTGGGATGCTGTGGCCGCCCACCCGTGTAGGATAACAGGATTTTCATGCCAGAGCTCAGGCTCCAATCCCCATCCTGCGGCCAGGATCTGGGGAGATGAGCTCTCTCCTCTCCCTCCCTGCTGTCACACCCGGAGCGCTCCCACCTGAGTCCCAGTGCCTGCAGCAGCACCAAAACCCTGATTTGTTTGGGGTTTTGCTCTCCTGGGATGGGCACTGCCACAGTCGGAGCTCTCCTGAGGATTTTGTGCTGTTAGTTGTACTGAGGGTGGGAGAGCACAGGAACAGGTCGTGGAAAGGAGGATGAGCCTGCCCTCAAAAGCCCCAGTTCAGGGATTTTTGTAACAAAACCAGGAGTCAGCCACTCTGGGCTTTCCCTTTGTGCAGCTGATGGGGAGTGAAGGGTGGGTGGATGCTGACAGTACCCCTGGATGTCTCACGAAAAGATGGGAGAGGGAGCCTGGTCCTGCTGGGCAAGAGAATTTATGATAAAGGAATGTCCTGGCAGCCAGGGTAGGGCATCTCCATCCACTCCAACCATGGATATTTGCCTGGGTGCTCTGCCCTTTTCCAGCCTCTGCTGAACTCAGAAACAAAAACTCCTTCATTTCCTGCCTAAAGTTTTATTGTGGACACCTCTGACCCCAGACTGTTGTTCCCACGTCTCTTCCACCATTTGATTGACACATGTCAGTCCCTGAGGTGATTAAGTTGCTGAGCCTCCAGTGCTGGTTGTATCTGGGGTGGTGAATAAAGGTATTTTCACAATAAGGGGATGTTGCAGTCCTGGTCCCTCCCTTGGGGCAGGTGAAGGTGCTGTGTGTCCCCAAATGCTGGATTTCAGTGCATGTGGAGCTGTGGGATCTGGGGCACCATGCCCCTGCCCCAGCAGTGGGTGTCGTTTGCCAAGAGTGGAGTTTTTCCTGGCTGTGGCTTCAGCAGAACTGTCAGGGGCCCGAACAGGCTGACAGGTGTTTCCTTAGGGCTGTTGATGTGTGTTTTTCCTCACATTCACTTTGGGAAACAGTTCCCTCAGGATCGTAACACCCTCTCTTCTCTCTCTGAACAGGAGCAGTACCATTTCTGCTACGACATAGCACTGGAATACCTGGAGTCCCTGGAGACCAGATAGCACCTGGCCACGAGAGGGGCAGCAAGGGCTTGTGTAGGGGCCGTGCCAACCGCGCTCCCCAGCTGGGCACTGTGTCCCTGCTCGGGGTGAGCAGGGAAACAGCCAAGGAAAGAAAACAGCAAAACCCACCAGGAAACTTGGGAGCCAGAAAACAAAAGGACGTGGAGATGTGTTGGCCACTCTTCATCTTCATCCTCCACTCTCCATCCTTCCTCCCTGGCCTGGGCATGTGCGAGTGGGTGGATCCCACAGCTCGTCCTGGGGTTGGTGTGTGTGGGATGCGGCCCTGCAGTGCTGCTGCGTCTCGGGAGCTGTTGGAGAGGAGGCCAGGGAGGGGAGGAAGAGGAGGCCAGAAGGAGCTGAGGCTGTTTCCCATCAGAGGAGGATGGACACTGGGAGATGTTGTTCTTTGGTGTGCAGAATTGAAGCTGCTCCTCGAGGAGCCCGGAGGCTGCCGGAGGTTTTGCCTCGGTGGAACTCACTCTGAGCCCGAGCAAAGGCCCCCCAGGAGCTCCTGAGTTTCTGCCCGTTGGCACCATGAGTTTGATCCTGTTTTAGTTCTGTGAGTTCTGACCCTTTGTGTATCCAGCCCTGGACAGCCAGGGGTGAGGGATGGGGGGCACTGGCCATGCAATGTCCTTCTGCAAGGACTAATCTGGACCCTCCTGGTGCTTTTGCAAAGTGTTGGAGGGGATGGTTCCCCAGTGTCTCCACACTTTCCATCTGTAGCAGTGAATTCTTCCTGATGTCCCACAGGCAGTGGTCCATGGGTCTGTTTTTAACCCTTCCTTTGTGCATCACTGCATTTGAAGCAAAATCCTCAAAATTTGGGTCCATCCCAAATATTTCCTGGATGCCACCCCTGGGGAGTTGCCCATTGATGCTTTTGGCTTGCTGGGCCTGGTGGGGCAGGAGGATCGATTTTGGGGTGGTGTTGGCTTGGGCTGAGCTGTGCCAAAGCTGTGGCTGTGCACTGGGGCTGGACAGGGGAAGGTCCCCACACTTCAGTGCCACCAGGGCTGGTGGCTGAAGGTACCTGAGGCATTTTAGCTCCATCCTGCTGCAGGTGGGTGTGAGATGGCACTTTTTCCATTGATGTTGTGGTAATTACAGGGATTCTGCTCTCAGGCTGGTTGTAATAAAATAAATGGCCTTGGGAAGGTGCATCCAGAGGGATCCGGGTCTGGGAACTATGGGGAGGTTGGTTCTGTCCTGAGGGCCAGGCAGAACCCTTCCCCATCACTTTTGGGGGGGATGGAGCAGAGCAGATGAGATACTGTCCTCCAGATGCTGAAGTTTCGTGTGGGCAGCCTTGTCCTTCATCCATCTGCCCCCTTCACACCCCGTCCTGTCCCCCTATCCCCCAGCCATGCCTCCCCAGGGCAGGGGCTGCTTCCCCGCCCTGCCTGCCTGGGGCTGCCACTCCATCACCCAGGGAATTCTCCCCAGGGAATCAGAAAGGCTGCACAGCTGAAATGGCTGGAGGAGCAAACCCAGGAGAGGTTTCCATCCACCTTCCAAAGGTGAAAGAGAGCAGGAAGAGCCATCGCTGCCCTCTGTGCCCTTGGACAATGTGCCACTGCTGTGGTGATGGGGATTTCAGCACCATCCCAGACCCTTGGTTCTGCCACCTCCTCCCTGAGGAATTCACAGTCTGACAATAACTTATTCCAAGGGCTATATGACATTTTTCCTTCCTTCTTTCCATCCCTGCTGTCTCACCTGCAGTGTGCCCATTCTGTCTTGTCACCAAAAGGTCTTTTTTACTCCCAAATGGTCCAGTAACACCAGTACCTGGCTACACTAATACTTACACTGGGATAAATTTGTGTCCTTTTCCCAGTCCCCATCTCTCCATAGACCTGCCTGTGCTGTCCTAGGGAAGGTGCTGCATGCTGGGTGCAGAAGTTGTTTGGTTTTGGATAAAAACAGCTGAGCTGAGCCTCCGAAATCCCTGGGAATGGGATGGGATGCTCTGGGGTCTGTCCAGCCCGGGGAGCTGGAGGAATGCTGCTGCCTGGGCCACCCACATCCTCCCTGCAGTCCAGAGGGAGGGAGCATCCCACAGGGCTCTGCAGGTAAAGTATTGCCAGAAACAGGAAAAGGAGGAGAGAAACCCCACTTAGTCCAACAGAGACTGGAGGAGTTGTATATATGTTTTAAAATCAAGATTTTTTTCCTTTTTATTTTCTTTTGATACCTCCTTGCTGGGTGTCTGTGGGTTTTTAGGGCATCTCTGGTGAAAGGCGGATTTTGAAATCCAAGTGCTATAAAACCCAACCCATCTCCAGCTTCTACTGACGTGCTCCTCTGACACGAGGCAAGGACATCCTGTACATAGAAATATATATATAGAAATCTATATATAAAAATATAAATACTGTTCTTAAGATGGATAATGTTTATTGGTATTACAGACTGGAGTGGTGCTTTTTTTTTTTTTTAATAAAAACAAAACAAAACAAAAAAAATTAAAACCCAAGAAAAACACCAAATTGGAAAAGTTTTGTCTATATGCAAAGTGCTCCTAAAAGATGGCAGCATCCCAGAGCTGGTGCCAAAGGGACTTGGGACTGTGAGGCAGCTCCACCATGGACGAGGATGGAGCAGTGGGACCGAGGGAGGGACATGTCTGATGTGGATTGTACCACACACCTCCAGCTGTTGTTAACGTTTTTTTATTATTTTGTTATTATTTTTGGCTTTCTTTCCTTTTAAAAAAATCAGTTGCATAAATAAATGTTCCAAATTTGTGATGGCCTCTGGAGTTCTTTCCTGGCTCTGAGCTGGGAGCTGTGATGTGGGGAGCCCTGAGGTGCAGAAAAGGGCTCTGAGGCTATCTTTTAAAGGGTATTTTTGGGAATAGATTTGCAGGGCCAGGTTCCTACAAATCCCCATGGCACAGAGGAGATGGGGTTGCTTTGTGCTTCCAGAGCTTTGCTGTTGGTGCTTTCCTGGAGATCTCGGCCGGGGCAGGGTTACCAGCCACCCTGGCTGCCCACAGCTTCTGATAGGGCTTCCCCCTTGCTGGAAGAGGTGGTGTGGAAGAAAAAGAGTGCCAGAGCATTTCCCAGCTGGGAAATGAAGTCCTGCTGTAAGGAGAGCCTTCAGGAAAAGTTCCTGCATAGTCTTCAGTGATTTATTTATTACAAAGCAGCCTTCAGTTAAATGTGTTGTGATATGGAACACTTCCACTAACACTTGAGTCTTAATTTAATGGAGACCAAGGAAAAAAATCTAATTTACTTGTCAGGATTGTTTTTCATCTTTAATTAAGGCTCATGAAGGAAGCTGTAATTACACTTTACTGGTAAATAATAAAAATGGGGATCATGCAAATTAAAACCAAGTCCTGCCCTTGGGAAGGGCTCTGGGTGTGTGGGTTCAGCCCTGGCAGGGTGTCCCT
This sequence comes from Pyrgilauda ruficollis, assembly GCF_017590135.1. Lineage (NCBI taxonomy): Eukaryota > Metazoa > Chordata > Aves > Passeriformes > Passeridae > Pyrgilauda > Pyrgilauda ruficollis. Next base: position 397,192 of record NW_024526377.1, read on the forward strand.
GGGGCTCAGCTCTGTGTCCCCAGGGCTGTTTGGAGGGCAGGGTGGGCTCAGACTGGTCTGAAGAGTGACAGCAGCTGCTCCCAGCAGGAACCAAGAATTGTGGCTGGCTAAGGTGAAAACGGGAGCAGTTCTGTGGGGACAAGGCTGGTGGCCACTGGGTTTGGTGCTTCTCCGAGGCCCTGGGAGCTCAGGGGCAGTGGCATCAGTGTCCTTCCTTACTTCATTCCTGCATCTTCTGGAAGAGTCATGGCCAGCCCAGAGAGCCAACAGGGCCTCAGAGCCAGGACAGCAGCAGAAGTTCAGGTGCTCATCCCGTGGAGATGTCCTGTGGAGATGTCCTTCTGTCCCACCTCGGATGCATCAGCATGTCCTGGTGAGTAACCTGTTGGGGGCAGCTGGGGATGGGATGGGATGGGACCCCTCTCCCTGTTTTGCAGAGCTAGGAGAGCTTGGCATGGGCATGGCTTGAGGCATTCGGGTCCTGCTGCTGCTCTGCCAGGCCTGGACAGATCAGAGCCCCTTAAAGGGAGCACTTTACATGTCAATAACCAATCCAAATACGAGTCCAGTGCCTAACTCTTGGCTCTTGGCAATTGCTTGCCAGCTCAACACCTCCTTTGTGCTGTTACCTGCAGCACACATGCCCAGTAGAGCTGGTAAGAATTTCCCTAAGCCAATGTCATGGTATTGTTGGAGGTGACCTGGGCGCTCTCATTCCATCCACAGGCTCGTTCCCTAATCCTGGCTGACAGCACTGGAAGTGTTGGAGAGTTCAGCTCTAGCCCAGGAGGCATCCAGCAGCTGCTACAGAGGTGGCAGGTGGGGACCCCTGTCCCACCCCTCTCCACCTGCCCAGCGGGGCCGGTGTTCCCAGTGGATGCTCAGCTTTGTCCTCACCGGCCCCACTGTGGCCATCCTGCCCCTGGAGATCCCACAGCCCCAAAACCCCTGCAGGACACAGGGAGTGTTGTCAGGAGGGTGCCCAGATCTCACCCACCCCGGTATGGAGAGCCATGACCAAGGCTGCCAAAGGAATGGTGGGTAGGGTTTCCTCTTCCTCTCTTCCTTCAGGGGAAGCCAGACCCTTCCCAGGGTGGGGGTCCCACCTGGAGCCCCCATCCCTGTCCCTCCCAGCAGCTTATGGCACTTCAGCCTCTAAAGTTTGGGCTTGTTCCTTTTGATGTGGCGTTTTGGAAGCTGCCTTGAGCCAAGGGGCAGGGCAGAGGCAGGGCTGAGAGAGGCTGTGCTAAACCCTCCTGATTAACCTTGGCAGATTAATTCATTAAAACAAAACCAAATTCAGTTAATTCCGGTGGCCCATTTATCACCTGGGATGTCCCTGCAAGGCCAAGAGCTGCCGTGGCTCAGGCTGGGCTCATCCTCATCCCCGCTCTGACCCCTGTCCTGCCTGCGGGGCTGGACCGGGACAGACCCAGCCCACTGCTGGCCCCGGGGCTGGGCCACACGCCCATCCCTCAGGCACCAGCGTGGGGAAGGCTGGCTGGGGGGGATGACCCTGTTCCCATGGACAGCCCGGGGCTCTTCATCCAAGCGGGCACAGGAAGCAGAGGCTGAAGAGCCCCATGCAGGGATGTGCCCGTCTCCCCAAGCCACGGTCCGGTGGCACGGACACTGTGCTCTCCACTGGCCTCTCCAATGCTCCGAGTCCTGTAGGAGAATTTGTTTAAGCAGCCTTAACTGGGCTGTAATCTCTATGCTGCTCATGTCACCTCTAAATGTTCCATCCAAAGGCTCAATGGGAAGAATTTATATTTTGAAATAAATATTTCCTCACGGTGTGCAAAATATCTAATCATGTATTTATCCTTAAGTACTTCCAAAAGTCAACATAATTATTCCAGTCCCATTAAGTTTAATTTGCAGTAAATTATGCATTTAGCTTTAAGTTGAGGTTGTTGGTTAGAGTCAAGATAAAGCTCTTGCTATTTATAAAGCAGTATTTCAGCATGGATACAAAACACAAATGCTTGGACAAGAAAATCCTGCTCTGGAAGTTTGGGGAGAATTTCAAATAGGGAGGTTAACAAAAATATCTGTAGAGTGTCTAATCACAGATCTGTGAGCACACTCAGTCAACTAAAATGAACTCCAAAACAGCTCCTGGAGAGCTGGGCTGCCAAAACAACTTTCCTCTGGCTAAAAAATTTGATTTTTTTTTTCAGGATATGGTTTGGAAAAACAACTTAATCATTTAACTTTCCTCTTAGTGTCATGTCTTTGAGGTTCACAGGACAGGGAAGGTGTTCCCACTGAAGGAGGTGGAACAGTTTTAACCTATGATTTACCTGTGGTCTTAGGTGTCTCTGCAGATTAACAGCAGCAGGGAATTGTCTCCCCCTTCCTGAGCAGCCTGGGGCCCTTGGGGTCCATGGGGGATCTCTGACAGACACGATGGGGGCTCAGTCAGAGCGTTAATGGCTCTGCACCCAGGTCTCCATGTGCCAGGCCCTCTGCATTTCAGGGTCAATGGCCAAGTGACAATTTTTTCCAGTCCCAGGAGGTGAAGGAAGTGATGGGAGGACCTTCAATCCCAGAGAAACTGTGTTGGTGAAGCCAATGGACTGAGAAATGCCCGTTGGAGTTTCTTGGCATCTCTGACCCACTGGTAGGCTGGAGGATCGTCCTTCAGGTAAGGCAAGAGTGGAGTTTGCCAGCAGTTTGTTGTGCATGGTCTAGAGAAGATCTCTCAGTGCTTCACCTCTCCCTTCCTAAACCCAGCCTGCCTTTACCTGAACCGCAGTGCTTGGGCTGCTGCCCTGCGTGTGGCATCCTGGGGAAGGGCTGAGGCAGCCCCTGTGCCGGGCAGAGCACCTCCCAGCACTCCCTTCCACTTGGGGACGATGGTGCTGCGTCCCCCTGCCCTGCCCTGCCCTGCTGGGCTCTGCCAGAGCTCCTGGGCAGGGACAGTGCTGTGCCGGCAGGGACAGTGCTGTGCCAGCACGGCAGGGCGCACTCAGGGCACCTGGGCTGCTGCTGCTGCCTGGCACAGGGCTCAGCTGGGTGCTGGAGCTGCCAGAACTCTAAAGAGGAGGCACCGAGCCTGGCTCTGGAGGTGGCTGCTGTCCCCCCTGGTGACAGTGGCCGCAGTGGTGCCAGGTGCTGGCAGAGCCTAAATCCACTGACAGCCCAGCACGAACACCTCGGTGCCCGGTTGATCCAGCCCCTGCCATTCCGGAATGGAAGGTGTTTAAACAGCAGCACAAAGGGAATATGGAGCAGCTCATCTCTCCCCGCTCCATGGGACACTCAAGGAGCTTTCAAGAGGGATTGGCTGACTTGGTATCTCCAGGATTTCTGTTTTTACAAAATCAGATTCATTAGAAATGTCTGGCTGGGAACTAGATCCCATAGTCTGATTTTTTCCTCAGGATTTATGCCAAGAAGTGTTTAGGTCATGGCAGGGAGGCTGGATGGCTGTGGGAAGGACTGGGACGGGGAAGGCTGTCCCTGAGGATGTGCTGGTAGCTCTGCAGACCCCTGGGAATTCACTGGTTCTGGCAATGGAGGCTGTTGGGGTGGGATTCAGAAAGCTTTTGCTCCTAGGAAGGATTAGAAAGTGTAAGAGCTTTTCCTATGTAGGCCTGGACTGACATCCTGCTGTGCACGCACTCCAGATTCCCTGGATCTCACTTCTACCTCCCCTGCATCTCACTCTGTGGAGGTGGAAGAGCATCAGGGGGTCAGACAGGAGCCTTCTCTGAAACAGGGACTTAAGCACTGAAATGTAGAAACTTTTCCAGAACCATTTCACAGCAAATTTCACACCTTGATTTGGTTTGGGTTTGGTTTGTACTTTTATTCCTCTTTTATTATAATTTTTTTTAAAGGAGGACATATTTTACCCTGTCAGAATTTTCTCCGGACTTGACACTAGAGACCAAACCCTTCTGAGTATCTCTCTAAGCACCCTTCCTGAGCCAGCCCCTGGGTCCTGTCTCTAGAGCAGTCATGGGGATCTCCCACCTGAGCCCTTGAGCCCAGTAATCCATGTGCTGCCCCTGCCAGAGCAAATGGGAACTCTGGGAATGTGCTCGTGCAGGAGAGCAGGGCCATGGCCCCTTCCAGGGATGTGGTTTAGTGGTGGATTTGGCAGTGCCAGGTTCATGGTTGGACTCGATGTTCTTAGAATCCTAAATTATGGAATGGTTTGGGCTGGAAGGATCTTAAATCCCATCCAGTGCCACCCCTGCCATGGCAGGGACACTTCCCACAGTCCCAGGTGTTCCCAGCCCCAATGTCCAGCCTGGCCTTGGGCACTGCCAGGGATCCAGGGGCAGCCACAGTTGCTCTGGGCACCCTGTTCCACCTTTTCTTACAGGTCTTTTCCAGCCTGAATGACTCTGTGGTTCCATGGCTGTGATTCCCAGCTTCCCAGGGCTGTTTGCAGGCACAGCCCAGTCCCTGCCCCAAGGAGCTGCAGGGAACCAGGGCCAGGAGGGGAGGCTGGGGAAGCCGAGAGGAAATGCTGCATCCAAGGCCACGAAACATCCAGGAGTTCCACAGCGAGGGGTGCAGGTGATCTCCAGACCGGGGCAGTGCCAAGGTATGAACTCCCCCTCAAACCATGTTCCCCATTTTGCTTTCTCTTTCCTGGGAGCTCTCAGCAGCCATTAAGGGAAGCAGGAGATGTTTGCAAGGTTAAGAGACTCGGTGTCTCAACTCACCAGAAGGTTTGCAGTAATTTACAGCTGCAGGCAGCCAGTGCTCTTCATGGGGGGAAGGGAAATGCAATTTAAGAGAACACAAATAAATAAGAAGCCGCAGCAGCCAACACTCTCTGATTTAATCCCAGCCCACGAGAAAGATTTATTCTGTTATCTGACAGTTTGATCACTCCAGGAATCCCATAGGTCAACCCATAGCTACTGTTATTATCTCTGGGCTGTTTCCACCAAGATGCACGGGGAAGATTTGTTAAAGAAATGAACTGAGAAGGGCATTGATAGGAGTGTAATGGATGGACCCCCAGGGACCCTTGTCCTGGAGGGAACTCCAGCAATGCTGCTCCATGGCCTGGGTGGGCTGGGGATGGACGGGACCCCAGGGCTCCCTCAGAACTGCAGAGCTGGAGATCCCAGCTGGGCATCCCAGTCAGGACTGCAGAGCTGCTGTCCTAGTTGGTCGTCTTGGAGGCTGCTGTGTGGAGTTGCTCTGGGAGGAACTGGAAGACCTTTCCATTGGGAGAAGCCTTGTGGGACAGCAGTGTCAAGGGCCTGGAATTCCTGGGAGCCATGCAGGTGCTGGCAGGAGGGTTTGCTGCTCTTGATGCCTCTTTCCTCAATGCCAGAAAAGGTTCAGTGGGAAGAATCCCTTTAAAACCCCAGGGAATAAAATGCGCAGGCTGGAAGCTTGTGTGGCACCTGCCCCGTGATTCCCACCCTGTGATTCCCTCCCTTTCACCCTTCCCAAACCCCCTGTCCCCTCTCTTCCACCTGTCTGGGAGGAGCCACCAAAAACACCCTCTGTGGCACTTCTTTGCCCATTTGGATTATTTTCTGCAAATTAACCCTTTCTCAGCTCTTCCCCACTTCTTCCCTCACTAATAATTTCCCACTGCAGAGTTTGCCTTTTGCTGTTGGAGCTGCCTGGGAATGGCACCAAAAAGCCACGGGAAGCTCTCCCACGCAGTCAGGCACGTAGCCACAGAGACATATGCAGGGGGAAGTGCAGCCTGTTCCAACAAACAGCCGGAGTGCAGAGACACAAACGCACACAAATAAACAGGTTCACACCCCCAGTGCACCTGAAACGCGTCCACACAGGCAGATGCTTTAGTGGGCCTGGCTGGAGTCACTCAGAGTCACAAAAATGCAGGTGGAAGTACAGAATTCCCCCTTCCCTGCTCCCACAGCAAGAGAAAATGCAAGGCTGGGACACAAATACCTTGAATTCCCTGCATTGGCTGCCCTGATGGCAGACCATTTGGCAAAGGTCCCTCTTGGTTTGAGTTTCTCCGGCTGAAATCAAATCTTGCCAAGCTCCAGAAGCTGAGGCTGTTTGCAAACCTGTCCTTGCCCAATGCCATGCCTTTCACAGGCTTTTTCATTTGGAGAAAGGCTGGCCTAAGGCGGCACAAGGGTGGGCAGGAAACTGCTGGCCCAGGAGAGGGTGTGGGATGGGTAGATGGAAGCCTAATTAGTGGCGTTGCTTTAATTGAGCACAGCAAGGGGTTGGAAATTGCATTTGCTGTGGGAAAATGTTGTTTTCCTTTTGATCCAAGGTTTCTCCAGCATTAACTAAATAACTGCTGATAGCCTGACTGGGCTCTGCGCACCATGCCAAGAGGGGAAGGTGTTTGACTTGGCTCCAAAATGAGTGATTGTGCATGGAAAAGCCAGCCAGGGTCATTCCCCTGGGATGATACCCATGGGTGGGAGCAGAGGGGATTGGACACTGCCCATCTGGGAGCTGGGCTTTGCTTCAGCTGTGGGTGCTGCGGGACCCCAAAATGTCAGTGTTTCGTAGGGAAAAGAGAAAAAATTCTGAATGTGCCTGCAAAGGAAGGAGCAAAGCTCGGAAAAGATCAGGCTGGTGCTTTTAATTTTTGTATTTTCATTCTGTAATTCTAAACGTTTCCCCCTGATGAGCTCACAGACCTCTGTGTTGACATTGGCTCTTTGGGCAAGAGGGAGGTTTGTGTCAGACCTCAAAGCATTTTTTAATCAAAATAAAAAGAAACATCAAAAGGACAATAACACAACCCTGTGTGTGTTGAAACCTGATGTTTCCTGGTCCTTCCCCCACCTCACAAACCCAAACAGGTTTTGCAGAGTTTGGAGTGCATTTCCAAGGGAGCTCTGTGGGCTGACCCCAGTGCAGGGATCCTTACTGCCCAGCATTTCCCACCCGGTGCAGGGATGCTGCTCATTGTGCAGCTCAGAGAGGTGCTGGAGCCACCATCCCAAGGGGAGTTAACACAGGTGTAGCTGCAGAAACCTGGGATAAAGTGAGAGCTTGGCTTGCCACTGCTGGCTTAATGGTTGGACTTAAAGACATTAAACACCATTTCCAGGCTAAATCCTCCTGTGCTCCTCTCGCTGGGCTGGACAAGGTGTGCTGGCACTGCCTCACCTCCTGCTTGTTTGCACCCAGAGGGGCTGGCTCTGGCTGCAGCTCTGGCTCTGGCTGTGGCTGTGGCTCTCACTTTGGCTGTGGCTCAGGCTCTCACTCTGACTCTGGCTCTGGCTATAGCTCTGCCTGTGACTCTGCCTGTGACTCTGGCTGTGGTTCTCACTCTGGCTGTGGCTGTGGCTGTGGCTGAGCTCACAGGGCCCTGGTCAGGAGCTGGCAGTGGTGGCGGGGGCTCAAATGGCCAGCACTGACCTGCAGCTCTTTCTCTTCTCCTTTTGTCACCTGCTCCGTGCAGGTGATGGAGGTGGCCACTGCAGCCCCTCTGCCAGGCCAGGCACGGGGTGGTGCTTCAGGGACATCCCCAGGGCAGGAAATGCTCCTGTGCTCCAGCCAAAGCCAGGCAGGGCTCAGGGAGGAGGAGTGCTGTGCTCAGGGCAGCGGGAGGGACGCTCGGCTTCGGGCTGAGCTGAGCTTCTCCATCTAATTTCACCTCCTGATGTTTCCCTCCTCGCCTCTCAGGCTCTCTGTGGGGCACCTTGCTGCCTGTAAGCTGCACTTCACACAGTCCTGAGCACAGCAAAAGGAAAAGGACTGACTGCCCAAAGTTTTGAGTAAACATTGGCAGTGTTCAGCCTTTCCAGTGCCTGGAGCTGGCTGGGCTCCCCTGGGCTCCCAGCCTGGACGTGCCAAGGGATGCCACCCCCTGGCACAGAGTCTGGGGGCCCCAAACCCTGGTCAGGTGTTCCCAGACCCTCAGGATAAAGGGCAGGTGTCAGCTCAGGAGCAAAATCTGTCTGGAGCGTGGGGCTGTGGTTTGGCTCTTTCCTCGGGGCTGTGTCCCAGCTCCCGAGGCACCACCTGGTGAAGGGACAGTTTTGGGCTGTGCCAGCAGCAGGGAAGCAGCCCAGGCACTCACCCAGAGCCAGGACTTGGTGTCCAGCACTTAACGAGAGCCCAAGGAATTAAATTATTTCCAAAAATTGTGGTCAAGGCTCGGGCTGTTCCCATGTGAGAGCGTTCTGCTGATGCCAAGAACAGCTTGGCAGGGATGTACCTGTGTGCCCTGCCCAGGGTGGGCAGGACCAGCTCCCTCCAGGTCAGGCTCTGTCCTGCTGCACTTGGTGCTGCTCTGGCCAGGAAATGTCTCCAGTTCCACTTGCAAACGCTGTCCTGGGGCTTTTACAGAGGCAGCTGTGTCTTGAGGATGACCTGGACAGTGGAAAATCCAATCCCTCAGGCTTCCTTGGCCCTTCCATGCCTCTTGTGCCAGCAATGCCCACATCCACATGCCCAGCAGGAAGAGGGTTGGAGCAGGGCTGGGGCAGAGTTAGAGCAGGGCTGGGGCAGTTGGAGCAGGGCAGGGGCAGAGTTAGAGCAGGGCTGGGGCAGAGTTAGAGCAGGGCTGGGGCAGAGTTAGGGCAGGGCTGGGGCAGAGTTAGGGCAGGGCAGGGGCAGTTAGAGCAGGGCAGGGGCAGGGTTAGGGCAGGGCTGGGGCAGTTAGAGCAGGGTTGGGGCAGAGTTAGAGCAGGGCCGGGGCAGGGCTGTGTGTGCTGGCATCGGAACCGAGGCACGCAGGGGACGACAGAAGGGCTTAATGAGGGTTTGAAAGAAACATCTTGTAAACTTTGGAGCAAAGGAGCTGCAGTTTGATTTGAACATGTTTGCTTGGCAGGGGCTGCCCGGGCCCCTGCTGCTGCTGCTGCTTTTACTGGTGCTAATTAGGCAGATTTCCATCCTGCCAGTCACAGGCAAGTGGCTCCTCTGGCGAGTCCCAGCAGGGCCAGCATCCCCCTGCCAGTGCTGAGGGGTCACTGTGTCCCCTGCCATCCTGGCTGGAGATGGCTCATGGCCTGGGGACAGCTCAGGTGGCAGCTGGGCCTCCAGGGATGGTGAAAAGCACAGAGGGTGCTGATGGAGGGAGCTGCCAAACCCCTGGAACCACCCCCCCCCCCCCCCCCCCCCACCGCCCCCGCCCCCCCCCCCCCCCCCCCAGGCAGCCAGAGGACCCTGTCTTGCCCAGAGCCCCCAGGCTGGTGCAGAGCACCCTGAGGCTGTGACAATGATGTGGTGGCCCAGAACGGGAGCACTCAGGGACCTTTACAAGCTTGGGACTAATCCCACTCACACTGGACTCATCCCACAGGCACTTTCCCTTCCACTGCCACCATCTGCTTCTTCTAAAGCTTGATAGATATTTCCTCTCCCCTTCCCTCCTCCTCCTTTTAGGAAAAATCCTGCAATAACCCAAACATCTGCAATAACACCTCCTCTCACCCCAGAAGCACTTTCCATTTTTTTTTTTTCCTGGCACAGCTCCACTCCCAGGGTGGCTGTTTGGGGGCAAGCAGGGACAGTGGAGGGAAGTGGTGCTGCCCTGCCTGTGCCCCACTGGTCCCAAAGCTGTTGTGGCTCTTTTCCAGGCTGTTTCCCTGGTGTCTCCACACCAGCTGTGCACAGGAGATCTCTCGCTGGGGTCGCCAGGGTAATCCATCCATTGCTTTAATGTTTGTGGGGAGACAGGTCCCTCTTAATCTATTAAGGTGTCATTAAAAGGGGAAATGTTTGCTTCTAGGGCCTCACTGGCCTTTCTGAACTACACAAAAATGTAATCAGCAGCTGCCTTACGGTTTTAACCCTTTTTTGATGCACAGCTCTGTATCCACAGAAGTGGCAGTAGATCTACAGGGAAAGGCTGATAAAGAAATTGGGTAGGAATAGCCCAAATTTGGTTCTGTGTGGCTGTTGTGGATGTGCTGCTGCTGCTGTGATGGAGCAGGTGAGGGTCTCATAAGATGCTTTGGGATCTGCAGGCAAAATGTTGGTGTTTAAGCCAACACTCCTCATGTCCAAAGCCTAGCGATGGCATGGCCTCCCCAGTTTGGGCTCCCCGCTCTCTGAGACACCTAGGCTTTCCAGGCTTCATCCAGGCTGGAAACAGCCCAGCCCACACTGGCAGATGGGATTTGGAGAGGCTCCATGCAAGCAGCCCCTGCAGCTCGGGGGTGCCAGCAGCCCCTGCCAGAGCCTGTGGACACATGGGGACAGGCCTGGGGACACATCCGTCCTACCCAGCCCGGGGGTCCCTGGGGACTGTCCTCACTGCCTCCATTTGTCACCCTGGCACGCTGTGGGCAGCAGCAGGGCTGCCTCAGGGGCTTTGTTCGCATGGGCATGGCAAACTCCAGAAACACAGATGTCATCCCAGGGATGCTGTATTTCCACCCTGCGTGATGCTCCTGCAGGCACAGTGCTCTGCTGTGGTGCTTTTCTTGTCTCTTGAGATCATGAGCTCTGCAGAACTCCTCTCTGTGGTGCAAAGGAAGCACTCAGCCACAGGGACCTGCTGCAGGAACGAAGTCCTGACAGTGTGTGAGGGTCTGACTGCCTGAAGCATCCTGTTTACATCCATACAGGCAGAGCAATCCCCCCCAGGGACCCCAAAAAGGGGCTTGGTGCAGGTTGTGCACCTCTAGTGTGAGTTAATCTGGAATTAGAGAGCTGCAAGTCTGGCTCTGCTGGAATAACTGGGCAAGGTCTGGAGTCCAGGTTTGACAGTGAGGCTACAGCCAGACACAGAACCTGCAGCAAGAGCCACGACTTCACAGTGTTGTCACATTTCTCTTCACAGAGAAAAGCAAGGCACAATTCTTCCCAAGGATTGCTGAGATTCACATTCTCTGAACCTCAGAGAAAGGAAAAACACAATGCTTATCTCATTTGCTGTGGCTGTGTTGTGCCAAAGTAGAATGCAATATGGAGATTATTTATCGAAAGTGATGGGGTTTTGTTTCCTTGGCCCAAGAGTAAGTGGTGCCCAGATGCTGGCTGTGGCCTGGACTGCAGAACCGGGACCCTGAATTCGGGCGGAGTTCGCAGCGAGGCTAAGCACAGAAGAATCTGCAAAATCCTCCCAGAAGCGGGTCTGGATCCTTCATGGGACAGATTGGTTCAATATCACAGAATCTTTTAGGTTGGAAAATCCCTCTGAGATCGAGTCCAACACTTCCGAACCCACCACTGGCCTTGTCCCCAAGCGCCACATCCGCATGGTTTTAAATCCCTCCCAAGTCCACTAACGCACAAGTTCTTCCCAAAGCACAGGTTTTTCCCAGGCAGACTCTTCTGGCAGCCAGACCGTGTCCGTGGGAGCTCGGGGGATGGCCCGGGCCGGCTCGAGGGCACGGGGCCGGTCCCACGCAGGGCCGGGCTGGGTCACGGGCCGAGGCTCGCCTCCCCCGCGCACGGCTCTGCTCTCCTCCCGGCCGCTGGCAGCTCTTGGAGCTCCACCTATTGTTGCTCAGTCGGATGTGGTTGGGAATCGTGGAAGACGGGCATTTATGGAGCTCCTCGCACGTGTAAGCAGGAGCTCGGGGTAGATCAGGAATTACTGGCTTTTGGGCACAGCTTTTGCTGCTCAGGCTGAACTCCCATTTGCAGGCCGTGTTTTTGCAGTCCCAGCAGCTGCTTCATTCCCCTCCCGGATCCTGTGCCCGCACCGCCGTCACCGGTCCCATCCCGGGGACAGTCGGGCTGGGAGCTCCTCCCCGGGCTGCAGCTCTCCCTCAGCTCCTCGGAAACACCTTTTACAGCGGGAAGGATGTCCCAGAGGGGAGCACCAAAAGGCTTGAGCCTGCCTGGCCTCCAGGGCTGGCTCCTGCGTGGTCTGGGAGAGCCCCGACCCCGGCACAGCCTCAGCCCCTTCCAGGGCAGCTCCTCTGCCTGGCAGCTCTGCCGCATCCCCGAGCACCTCACTCCCCACTGAGAGCTTTTAATTCCCTTTAATTACCCCTGATTTGTCTTTAAGTGTTCCCCAATAACACATCCTGATTAGGGAAGGAGGAGCATATTCTGCCAGCACTGCAGCACCCTGAACTTTTCTTCCCTGGGTTCATTCTTCAGGCTGAATCTGGTGGGTTTGTGTCTGTCCTGCCAGCCCGTGGTCACTGGGAGCATCTCTTCAGTGCAGGCACAGCCTCAGCAGCTTGGGGGCTGCTACTCCAGAGACTGGGGAGGAGATGGAGATGGGTTATCCAACATTCTGCAGCAGGCTGGGACAGCTGTCATGGGACCTGGCACTCCTTAGCCCCATCCTGCCCAGACCCCTTCTAGATCCTTCTCCCTTCTCTGTCACTCCTGTGGTTCTTCTCTTTTCTCTCTGTACATTGATGTAACGGGGTGAAATTAAACTGCATCGGGAAGGGAAAAAAAATTCTAACGTCAAAACCTGTTAGACCATGGAATAATCTTCCAGGGGAATTGGTGGGAGCTTTATTACTTAAGTAATTTACACCTGGGCTGGGCAGAAGCGCTAGGAAAGAAAATAGTGGGGGAAATGCTGTAGATGCAAGAGTGCCTGGGGATAACAGGGCTCTTGTACAAGGAGATGTCTGACCTTGAGCTGCTCCCTGTGTATCCTGAGATGCCAAGGCATGTTCAGAAGTGGGAAATCCACTTTTAATGAGGGGCTGCTCTGTGATAAGGAGGTGTGATTTCTCATACCCCCAGGTACCACAGTGTTTAAAGAAATCCCAGCTGCCTGGGTCTGCCAGCTCACCTGTGGGTTGCCCAGCTCGGTATTCAGACTTTGTTTTTATGGAAAATCGACAGTTAGGAATTGAAGGCTGATTTTAGCTGCTGACATTTATTGCTGATATAAAATACGATCTCTCCTCTCTTTGAGCTGTGCAAACACAGCTCCTGCAGTGCTCCCTGCGGGGTGATGGGTGGCAGAGGTGGGTTTGGCAGGGCTGGACCCTTTAGTTCTGTGCATTGTTAGGGGAGATCAGAGATGAGTTCCTGCTCCCAGAACTACTGCAGTGCTGGCCACTTCCATCCCGCAGGAATCCCTCCTGCTCCTTCCCTCCCCCTGAGAGCTCAGGGGCTGGCACAGGGGCTGCTCCCTCACGCAGATGCTTTGGGATTATCCGAGGTGGACGTGCACAGGCAGGCACAGGCAAACAAACCCTCGAGCCCCTCTGCAGAACCCTTCCCCTGGTTTTGTTGGCTCAAGGCAGCACAGGAGGGATTCAGACCACCTGAGCAATCTCGGGCTGGACCCCACGGGAAATATGATTATACTGTAAAAAGTTATTGGCTGGAAACTCTTTCCCAGGAGCTCTGGTGTGATGGCCAAAGGAGGGCAAACGTCTCCTTCAGCCTCTCCTTTTGATTTTTTTTGGGTGATTCTGTACATGGCAGCCCGAGGCAGCCCCATTTCCCTCCCAGTTCTCTGTGCACAGGGCAGGGACTGGGACTGGGACTGGGATTGGGACTGGGACTGACTCCTCTCTGCTCCTCCCAGAGCGGCTGGAAAGGCAATTGCTGCTCTTGAGTGGAGGAAACCAGAGAAAATAATTTGAAATATTCCTGTGCCACAAATGTTTTATTTTGAGGAGCAGCAGTAACCTGGCAGCCCCAAATGAAATATTGAATTTTAAGAGAGATGCAAACACATACAAATGAAAAATGTCTCTGATCATAAAGAAAGCATTTGCTAAAATTAAAATGGAATGCATTACTGTCCAGGCTGGAGACAGAAATGTCAGTAGAGCTGTGGAAGGGGAGGCTGACTCCTTAAGTGACCAGATGCAGCTATTGTTTTCTTTCCACTAATGCTAGTGGCAGTATTAGAGAGAAACAAAAAAAAAAAAAAAAAATAAAATTCTCTGACAACAGTTTAGAAGTGAATTAAGTCCACTCCTTGCAGAGGTCTCCTTAACTTCCACCTCCACAGGAATGGAGACTGGAACACATTCCCACAGGGACGGGGTGGGCAAAGAGGAATTAATTTTGCTGAGCAGAAATAATGTAGAGAATGCCACCATAATCATTGAAAGGACAAGTGAGATTGGTCTGGCCCTCACAGCAATCAATAGGGCCCATTATGCAGTTGAACTGGCACTCGATGGGAATGGCTCAGGATTGCATTGGATCCATCTGTGTTTCACAGCACCATGCAGAGCTGGGGCTGTATTGACACCAGGGCACTGCGTCTGCAGGGAGTCTGTGGCAGGTTTGTGCTTAGGGAAGTGTCTCCTGGCTGGTCCTGGGCTGGATGGAGGGGCTGGTCCCAGTTAGGATGGAGGGGCTGGTCCCAGTTAGGATGGAGGGGCTGGTCCCAGTGCAGATGGAGGAGCAAAGGAACGGCTGGGAGAAGCAGCAGAGCTTGCAGCACCTCCTTATCACAGGCAGGGATGAACGCTCAGGAAGGGCTTTCCCAGCTCAGGAAGGGCTTTCCCAGCTTCCCAGGAGCCGGGTGTGGAATAAAGCCCTGGCTGGGCCTCCCCACTGCACTTTCCATCGGTCGCGAGGGAGTTAATTCCCATTTTTCTCCAAGCAGGAAAGAGCACAGAGGTAAAAAAATCTTAGTGATTTCAGTTGATTAAACCAAAGCCTACTGGGTCTGCTGCTTTTGGATTTATTTATTTATTTATTTATTTTACATTTTTGTAAATGAGTCTTCCAGGGTCTTTGAGTGCTTCCCATGGGGAGTGACAATCACAATCCACTGCCTTGCCTCTCCCCACGCTGCCTCTCCACAGGAGCTCAAGAAATCTTAACATCCCATCAAAAGCTAATTACATTCTGACACAGCAACTGGGGGCCTCAAGAGCTGGGGGGAGAGAGCAGCTGACATAATGGCTTTAAAATTGCATGGAACATGCGGAATATTTGGTACTATGAAGTGACAATGGTTCAGAGCAGCAGAGGGAGAAAGAAAAAGGATAATGGGAAAGAAGTTAGAATGGGATTTGTACTGGAAACCTGCTCCAGGCCATGGGTCGAAGACCTGATCCTGCACTTCGTTGTTGTTTTCAAACACTGCAACTTTTCTTTTGAAGGGGAAGAAGTTCGCAACCTTCCCCTTCCTGGGTCTTATTCCCCCCATGGCATCAAGGCACCTGTTCAGCAAAGGGGTGGTTGTCTCCTGGCCTTTTTGGAGGCCCAGTGAATGGAGACAATCCTTGTCCTGTGTGCAGCCCCAGGAGAGAGGGCAGAGCTGAGGGCAGGTGGGAGAGGAGAAGTCTGGGAGCAACTGGGCAAAGGATCCAGCCAGGGCTGGTCAGTGCAAAGCTGAAAATGGGAAAGGGCTGGAAGGGACTTCCTGGGAAGTGCTTCATGTGGTCATCCCCTCCGTGTGCCAGTCCCAGGACACCTGCTGCTGGCTGCTCCTCGGGCCAGGACACTGTGAGATGAGGTGGGCACAGCCTGGAGCTGGAGCTGATGGAATACTCACCTGGAGAAGAGAAGGATCCAGGCAGACCTTAGACCCCTTCCAGTGTCTGAAGTGCTCCAAGAGCTGGAGAGGGATTTTGGAAAAGGGCCTGGAAGGACAGGACAAGGGGGAACAGGCTGTGGGGCTGCAGTGCCCCCTCCTCACCCCCACATCCTGAAGGAGCTGCTCTTTCCAAATTCCACTGACCAGCTGCCTCCATACCAATGTAATTCATTCTTAAGATTATTGGCTCTGCTCAGGAGCATGGCAGGAGGGTTGTGGCTGACCAGGCAGCAAATTAACTGGAATTTCATTATCCAATAATTGATATGATGCCTATGTATTTTAGCGAGACACTTTCTTTAATAGAAGATGCCCTCTGTCCACTGACTATTTACACTGCTGGGCTCCCAGGGGCCTCCCTTTTTAGTGACCTTCATAGAAGAGAGAAGAATGATCTTCTTTTCCCTCAATTTTTGTCATTAATTTTTTTCCCTTCTGCTTTTCAGTGATTTATTCCTCTGGATTTAAAGCAGAACAAGCTTAAAATTCCCTGTGTATATTGGTGCAAATCAGGATTCACTCCCCAGGTGTGGCCAAAAGCTGCTGAGCAGCCCCAGGGAGATGTCAGGGTGGCTCTGTCCCTTGGGTTTGGTGGCCCCAGGACTGCAGGGCAGAGCATGGTGACAGTGGGTAAGTGCCAGCACATGGGTGTGAATTCCAGCCAGGAATGTCACACTCTTCAGCTCCTCGTGCAGAGGCCTTTGGAGATGCTGTCCCACGTCCACAGGCATGGTGGCACTGTCCCTTTGCCACCTGTCCCTTGTTCCCTCACGGAATCAGAGCAGTGCAAGGCACAGCAGGGGCTCACCTGCCTTGTCCTGTGAGGAGGATGGCACGTGGCAGGTTCTGGTGAGGACAGAGGTGCTCTGGAGTGACCTGGATGTTGTCCCAAGGTCTCTGAAGCTCTCAGCCAGCCCGCTGGCCCCTTTAGCAGTTCTCTGTCCTCCTGTGGGGACAGAGACAGTGGCAGAGCGACCTGCTGGCTCCTCAGGATGCTGGAGACTGAGCCTCTTTGAGGTTTTTCTTAGCTGAGAAAAACAAAGGCTCATTAAATCCATCTCGGAGCTCCGGTGACGCGGGGAGGTGACATCAGTGATGTGACTCACAGAACCCAGCGGAAGAGCAGCACCCAGGAGGGCAGGTTGGTGCTTTGAGCTGCTGGGATGGGACAGCAGGGAGGGCACCTGAAGCCTGTGGGGGTGTCTGGCGGTGGGGGCTCTGCCACTTCCCCTTGGTGCTCTGCTCCCACTCCGATATCCCGGGAAAAAGCCCTGCTGCAGGTCAGGAGCTGCTGGGGGACACCTGGCACATCCCACCCCAGGGCCGGGAGCCCATCTTGACACCGTGGTGTTGGCACTGTCACCACAGCAAGCTTGGGTCCATCTCCAGGTGCCCAAACTTCCCAGTTGTGGTGCCACCTCTCCTCCTGAGCACAGCAGGGACAACTCCAGCTCTGGGTGCTGGCAGTGGCTCCTTCCCTCCCAGAGCAAATGGCCAGTCTGGGCTGGAGAGAACTTCTGGCAAGGAAAGGCTGTGGATTTACAACCCTCCTGGCATGGATTAACCCTCAGGCCCCGTGGACAGTGTGACCCAAGCTCCTGGTGCCCCCTGTGCTGCCTCACCCACAGTGGGTCATTTGTAGGCCAGCGCTAAATTTCTGCTTGTTTCCCATCACAGAGGCACCAGTTTTGCCCGAGCTTGCTTGAGAATGAATCAGCTGTCACTAACGGAGGGCAAAGCCCCCATGGGGTGACAGCCAGGGACGAGCTGTCCCCCTTCCCATCCTCCTCCTGACAGCTTTGCAGAGCAGGATGAGTTGAGCATCTCCATTTCCCAGTGCTCGAGAGCTCAGTGAAAGCCTCTCCTGGGGAGATAAGGATGCTCCAGAGCACCACATCAGCTGTGCCAGCTGGCACAGGGCACACTGAGGGCTGGCTGGGAGCAGTCCTGGCTGCCCCTCTCTGCCGAGCCTCCTCTTGTCCCAGAAGGACCCTGCAGCCCCCAGGAGGACCGTGCCCTCGAGGGATGATTCATCCCAGCCCCGTTTCACAACAGGATTCATCTCCCTGCTCCGAGCACTCACTTCCTTTTAATTAGAGCTGAGAGGAGCGAGGGTGTTCTGAGGGGAGGAGGAAGAGCAAGTTTGACTCATGGTCTCTGTCTCAAAGGACGATGTGGGGGAGTCAGGACTGGGGAGGTTTTTGTCCAGGTCCTGTCTGATCTCGTTTGCTGTTTTAGCCTCTTTGAAGGACACAATGTCCTCCAGAGCCCAAATCAAAGGATGCTGCAGTGAGGGATTGTGTTTCCTGGGCACTGACTGTGCCACCACAGCTGCCCTGGGCTCGGGGCAGTGCCCACACTGAGCCCCTCTGCCCTGTCCCCAGGGGTGCCCGGTCCCTGCCTGGTGTTTGCTGAGCAAATAAAATATAAATTATGGCTCAGCCCACTCCTACTTTTCCAGTAAAGTGAACTGCACCCAGTAAAGGGGGAATGGGAATTTGGGGTCAGAAATACTTAGGGTCTGTATTTATTGGTCTCACCAGCTCGGTCACTGGCTCTGCTCTGTGTCACTCTGCCCTGCTGCACCACTCATTGCTTTTAATTACCACCAGCAAAAGGACAGGGTGGACAGGGTTCAACCAAAGCCAAAATCCAGAAACACATCTACCTACAGCTCCCTTGGGCAGCTGGAGAACCCTTTGATGTCCCTTATGGACATCTGGCTGCCCTGGCTCCCAGGCTGGGGCCACACTGTCAAATACTTTCTGTCCCCATCATTCCCCAGCACACAGTGGGAGTGGCTGGGCAGAATGGTTTGGGTTGGAAGGGACAAATAAAGGTTATTTAGCCCAACCCCCTGCAGTGAGAAGGGTCATCTTGGATTAGATCAGCTCGTTGATGGCCCGTGGTACAGCCAGGGACTTGAACTTGAGTTTGGATTTCCCTAGACACCAGGCCAGGAGGATGATGGGCAGGAAAAGCTGCTTTGAAACAGAAATGAGACATTCTGGAGCACAGGGCTGCACATCCTAAAGAGAGTGAGACTGAGGCTGTGAGCCCCTGGACGTGTCCTGATCTCCGCAGACACTGGGGATGATCCCTTTGTGTGCTGTCTGTGGGATCTGCCCCTGCAGCTGGAGCTGGCTCCAGCATCCACATCCTGCGGGATGGACGAATCCCGAGGTGTGAGGATCTCCTCATTGCCAGGAGCATTCCCGCTCCTGCAGCTCCTGCGGCACGGGCTGGAGGGGGCAGAAGCACCAAAGAAGGATTTAAAGAGGTGAAGAGGAAACATCAGAGGATTTCAGCTGCACAGGAAGCTCCTGCAGCTCGCTTGGGCAGTTATCTGAGGCTGCATGGAAGCAGAGCCGGTCTGCATTTGTGTTTCCTTGGTGGCAGATCCTTCTTGCTATGGTGGGAGATGTTTTGACGAGAGGGTTTTGATCTCCCTTGGTGGGAGATCCTTCTTGCTATGGTGGGAGATGTTTTGACGAGAGGGTTTTAACAGCAAGGGAAGATCCTGATTTTTGCAGATTTTTGCAGAAATCAAGTTTATGAAATGTCTCTCATTGGGAAATGAAACTGTAAATAGACAGGTGATGACAGGAATTCACCTAGATCCAGATGCAGGCTGTGATGTGGGGAAAGCAGATGCAAAACCAAAGAAATGACCAATGGAGTCAGCATCCTCACTGAGGCAGGACTGGAAACAGGGATATGATGTTTGCGTTTTGGCAATCAGAGGAGAATCAGATCTCCAGATTTTTAGGGGTTTTGTGGTCACAACAGTCTGGTTGGCCTGCTCAACACGGGCTGATTTCCACTAGAAGGTGAAGAGGAGAACTGGAAGCAATTCCAAGCAATTCCTTCCCTCCAGCTTACACATTGCAAATTACTGGCAATCAGCACAGAAAAGTTTTGCAGCAGAATTGATGAAATTGTGAGGCTCCAAACTGGAACCCTACTGGTGATTTGGAGAGAGCTAGAAATTGCTTATGATCTCATGGTGTCAGGTGTCTCATTTATAATAAATAAACACAAGGAATGCACCCCAGACAGTTGCTGTCAGATATGGGGAGTCATCAGCCAAAGAGCTCCCTTGGAATTTGGTATTTCAGGTCAGCTGGGTTTAACTTATTGGAAACTGCAGGCAGATAAATATCAAGGACTTTCTGAGTCAGAGCTGTGGTATTCTGGAGACATTCAGTTGTTCATGCGGGGTTTGGGTCAGTGTGTAAATGAATAAATGAAGTGCAGAACCAAGAAAAAGCTACCTGCAGAATTTCCCATGAAATTAAAAAGCAAACCTTGGGTTGTTTTCTTTTCACTTCCCATGAATATCAAAGGCAGGGCTGCACTGGTGAGCCTGGCAGTGCGTTCAGAGAGTTCCTGGGAAGGGCAGGGCTCATTTGCAGCAGATGAAATGGAAATGGAGAAATCCTACTTTGTCCCTTGGTCCTGCAGGGCTGGAGATGAGACACGGTGGCAGAAGTGCTGCTGGGGGTGCCAGTGTGACATCCAGCAATTTCCCACTGCATCCCAGCAATTCCAGCCTCTGGTCATTTGTAAATATAATCTTCACGGTGGAAAACCTGATTTGCACGTGTCTGCTCATGTAATGAGAGCGCAAACAGGAGCACCCAGCCTCTCTGTGCCCCTCTGGTGGGGATGGCTCAAACCTGGAGCCGAACCGTGGTGCTGGAAGGCTCAGGGCCTCTGAACCCAGCTCCTGCTGGCTCCACTTCCACTGGCGTCAGCACAACATCCTCGGCAGAGAATCTGCTCCCCAGAATTATTCCAAGCAATTGTTTAGTGAATAATTCTGAATAATGAAAATGCAGAGGGGAGGAATGGGGAAGTTGTTTGCTGTCGATTCACAAAAGAGGAGAAATGGAAGAATTTATCATGTCAATGATTTGCCTATGAATTATTCATTCACTTCACACAACAAAATAAAAATCCCGTTCCCCCCAGGCCCCCACCCACCCAAGCTGAGGCTCGCTGGCTTTGTTTAATGTGTTTTTGATGTGCTGTCGCTGGCTGTGCCCCCCACTAGCCCCCGCGTGTGGCACCGCACATGGCACGCGTGGCACGGTCCCGCTGCTGAGGGGACGTGTCCCCGGAGCCCAGGGGGGCACAAAGCAGCACTGCTGAGCCAGGAATTGTGCCAGGGAAGCCGTGAACCCGTGGAGAGGCCGCTGTGTCTAACCTGCTGCTGCTCTCCCAGTAATGGCAGGAGAATGTGGCAGGAGGGACATGAGAGCTGTGTGTCACTGTCCGTGTCACTGTCCCCGCACTTGGCAGCAGGGGGGGAATGCTGTTGAAAAAGGGGTGTTGAGAGAGGCAGGGAGAAGAAACATACTGCCATGGATGGTGGGAGGTGAAGGAGGGTGGGATGGGAAGGACAAAGCTTGGCTTTGGCTGCTGGCTCCGTGGTGTGCTTGTTCAAAGAGGGGACCTCCATCCGAGCCTGGGGACAGGCGAGTTGGACCTCTGCTCTCTTGGAGAGGAGTTCCAGCCCCAGCCCTGATCCACAGCAGTGCTCAGCTGGCCCTTGACCATGTCCCTCTGGTCCTCCTTGGAGCTGGGTGAGCTGAGAGCCTGCAGCACCCCAGACTGGGCTGGGCAGTGAACTGGGGAGAGGATAAATGGTCACGAGGGGCAGGAATCTATTTTTTTTTTTACACTACTACTTAAACTTCCATTCATTCAGCTAAAGGTGCTATTTAATACCCCATGTAAGTTACCAGTGTAAGAAACGTCCACATGAGGGCTTTCAGAGTGTACACTAAATTGGTTTGAAGCCTCAAGTAGGAAGTGGTGCAATTTAGGGGAAAGGGCAAGGTCTTCCTCTCATATTCATAAAGTAACAGTGCTAAAATGGAGTCAATCTCTTCTCAGTTTGGGAATAGTTGGACAGAGCTGAGCCCCTCTGCTCTGGAGCCAGGCTGGGAGAGCTGGGGGTGCTCAGCTGGAGAAGAGAAGGCTCCAGGGAGAGCTCAGAGCCCTTGCAGGGCCTGAAGGGGCTCCAGGAGAGCTGCAGGGGGACTGGGGACAAGGATGGAGGGACAGGACACAGGGAATGGCTGCCACTGCCAGAGGGCAGGGCTGGATGGCATCTTGGGAATTGGGAATTGTTCCCTGGCAGGGTGGGGAGGGGCTGGGCTGGAATTGCCAGAGCAGCTGTGGCTGCCCCTGGATCCCTGGCAGTGCCCAAGGCCAGGCTGAACATTGGGGCTGGGAGCACCTGGGACAGTGGGAGGTGTCCCTGCCATGGCAGGGGAGGATTGGGATGGGCTTTCAGGTCCTTCCAATCCAAACCATTCTATACTTCCAGGATTTGGGGTGAATTGGATCCCCTGGGGGGAGTGTTGTGTCCTAGTGCTGCACACAGGGTTCAGTGGGGAGAGGGAAGGATCAGGGGTAAGAGTCTGAAGGAAGAGCTGATTTTTCTGGAGTCTCCAGTCTCTCCCACCCCTTTCCACAGCAGTCTGTGCATTCTTTTTATTGGCCCCATTAAAGGCAGTTGTCTGTGCAGGGATTGATTTCGTAGGAGCACGGAGTTAATTCATTCCCCAAATGAAAGGCTCTGTGTACATAAAACAGTCTGTGTCTCTCCACGCCTCTGGATAGGTGAGCCTGAGTCTCTCAGCCCATTTCCTCTCGGCTCTGGAAGCCCTCACTGGGGCCATCCTTCTCCTGCATGGAGATTCAAGGATAAAACGACAGATGTCTTTCATTAAACATCTCCGGAACGAGCTGTTCAGCAGGCAATATGTATTCAGACACTATCAATATTTCATAAAGCCGTAATAGATGTTATCATAGATCCTCCATCCAATATTTATTGTACCATAATCACCGATCCATTGCACCAGGGCTCTCCATCCACCTCCCCTGCCTGTCCCCACTCAGACATGCTCCCAGGTACACGGGGCTGCAGTGAAGTGCAAACCTGGTGCCACAATAAATCTGAAGGAGTTTGAAGTTGTTTGTTACTTCAGGCACTTTCAGGCCCGACGATAATGAAACAAATCTGTTTGCAGAAGGCGTTTTTATGGAAAGGTTTCAAAGTGAGTTGGCTCAGTGTAAATCTCGGGGTTGAGGCCATTAGGAAGCATTTAAGCTGCAGAGGCAGCAGGACTGTGTCTCCAAGTCTGAGGGTGTTGGAAAGCTAAAGCCTAAAATTAGCAACACAGAAAATATGAATCCTTTTGGGAGTCTGCTGCTGGGGGAGAGACCTGAGTGCAGCTGGAGCTGGACACTTCCCTCCCTGTCCCCACCAGCATCTGAAAGAGGTTCCTGAGCAACTGCTGCTTGCAGGGGAGCTCTGCAGGGAAAGAATTGGGCTTGGAAGATTTATAGCTGAGATTTTCAAAGGAGCTTAATGGATGGAATTTTACAGTTGTGTTGCTCAGGGGTCGGCCCCCTGGGTGTGCCAATCCTTTGTGCCCTCCCAGCCCAGCAGTCTCAGGCTCATCAGTCACCTCTACACTGGTTCTTACATTGGCCAAACTTCTCAAAAGCATTTGTCTTCATGTCATAGGACAATCCTAATAGATAAAGTGAAGCCATCCAAAATCAACATGGTGCACCTCAAATAAATGGGGTTTGTAATTGGTTTCCAAATGGAGTCTTAAAAGGAGATTCCAGGCAAAGAGCTTTTTTTCTTGTGGAGACCTGAAATGGCTGGTCTTGACCCCATCCCTTTAATGCCTCCAGGAAGGAGCCAGGAGGAGAAAAGAGAAGAAGCTGTAAAATCTTCATGGATAAATGTTGGAGTGACACAAAGACTGGGGAGGAAAAGGGGCTCTCACAGAGCTCTGTTAATGACAACGAGCCTCGGGTCAAGTAAACACTGTATTTGATACAGCCAAATGTCAGATAATTCATCTCCCTGAGCTGAGGCCACCAAAAGGTCAGGAAGGGGGGCCACTGCTGATCCTAGGACGGGTGGAGGCACCTCCAGAGCAGGAGTTATTCACTGGACCTTAAATAACCCTGGGAGTGGGATGGATTTCTTCTGGGAAATGCCTGTTTCTGTTTCTCTCTAGTGACACAGCTTGGATGAGCAGCTCACACAACTCCCACATGGCTAAATCTGGGGAAGGATGTCCTGCTGTGGAGCCAGGGAATGCAGAGGATCATTGCAGGACTGGGTAACTGATGGCCCAGGAAAGCCCTGGGGACAGAAGGTCCCTGATGGGCAACTTGTGATCCACCGGCCAGTTCTGCACAGGAAGCTTGGGATAACCCTGAGCTTGGCTCCAGATCCCCAGTTCCAAAAGGGCACGGACACCTTGGGGGAGATTCAAAGAAGAGCTAGAAAAACACTACTGAATGGGAAATGACACCTTTAGGAGGGAAAATCAAGGAGTGTGATGGTTTAATTCAGCAAAGCGAGGGCAGTATCTGGCTGATGGCCTCATTACACATGCAGGGAGGAGAAACATCCTTTCCCAAATCTTCCCATCCTGGCAGGGAGAGGCTGCAGGAGCACCAGTGCCTGGGGCTTTGCCAGCACAGCCCAGCCCGGGAGCAGGGCGGTGTTTTTAACAGCAGAGGTGTTTTTGTCCAGTTGTATTTCTGGATTTCTCATCACTGCGTGTTTTTGAAGCAATTACCTCAAACCCATCCTTTTGCAGGGGTTTATGATGCATCATTCTTTGTTTCTCACAGGGGTTTAAAGAGGGTCATGGACTGTGGAAAATGGCTGAGAAACACCTACTTTACAGAAACTTTATCATCTCTTCAGGCCCTCGGGGCCCTGATGGGAAGCAAACCATAAGGAATGTGCACACGGGTGTGCAGGGGGAGGGATGAGCTTGTAGGATGTGTGAAAAATATTACCCTAAATGCTCACAGTAGTCTTGAAATTTGGAGCCTGAGAGAGAGACGAGCTTTCGTTTCAAAGTCAGGTGTCATGAAGACACTGGGTGCAGAATGGTTATGGGGAGCTGGGAGGGGCTGGAAGTGCTGGGGAAGGGGAGGTCTGGGCTGGGGTCTGGGTGGGGCAGAGCCCAGGCAGTGTGGGACTGAGGAACTCCTCGTGCCTCACTCTACTGCATCCCTTTAAAACAACACCCTGGAAACAGGCATCACCTCCGTAAACAAATGGGATTTTAGCTTTGATTCCCCATAAATCACCAGAGATGTTTCCACTGTGGAGAGCAGAGTGTAATGAGCTAGTTCATGGGGCATGCAAGGAACATTTTTATTTTACTCTTGTGAGTCCTGTGAGCCCCCAGGTTTGACTTTGAGTTTCTGTGAAACAGAAAACATTTGCTGATGTAGAGGGGTCTGAAATAAGCAGGCAAGCTTGAGGGCTGCTGACCCTTGAATAAATCCCAATGTCCTGGTATTTGGTTAAACTTGAATCTGAATATTTGTGTATATTTTTTACAACAATTACTTGCCTCAGGGAGCAATTTGCAGAGCTGAAACAATCCCAGATATTTCTCTTTTTTTCTTTTCTTTTCTTTTATTTTCTTTTTTTTTTCTTTTTTTTTTTTTCTTTTTTCTTTTCCTGCCTGGTATTTCCACCCTCCAGGAAGTGCAAAGCCTTGAGAAGACTGAATCCTGCAATATTTTTGCTGTTGCAAATAGTTCCCAGATGCACAGAGCACAAGCTATGAAAAATGCACAGAGCAAGCCCTGAGTGTGCCCCAGCTCCTGAAATGCCAACCAGGAAGCTGAGAACGGGCCATTTATCCCATGGATAAAACTTCCATGGGGCCCAGCTGGGACCACGGTGCCTCGAGGTGTTCTGGCAGAACCCCCATTTCCCAAACATCTCCTGCTCAAGGGGAAAGGAGCACCTTGGCTCCTGTGAGCTGAATTTCAGATTTCTGAGCAAACCTGGCTTCCTGACAACTTGGCTTCAAGTGCTTATTATATGTAACACATAACCTCTTTAATATTACACATGGTATGTTTAACTGCTTAATTTACTCCGGGAAGTATTGCCAAGTGCAGCTATTCTGTTGACATATCATTTGCATGATAAACTGATGTATTTTAAGCTACAAATAGGATGTGTCTGTGAACTATCTGTCTGCACTTTTACAAGCTACAGCACTACAGCAACTCCTTGAATCAGAGAATGGAGCCCCACATTGTGCCTGGGGAGGGAATGAATGATCCTTTCTTCCAGAAGAGAGCAGAGACTCCTGGCTGGTCTCCATCAGGGAGCCAGATTGGGTAGGTCTGACTAAATCCTTGGGTAGACATTTGCTTTGGACAAAAAATGGCTTTTTTCCCCCTTCAGAGCCCTATTCTAGTTTGGCTAAGATTGGAAATGATGTTTCATATGCCTAAACAAAGCTGTTTCCCCACTGTTTGCCCAAGCCCCAGGAAGTTTCCCTGCAAGGAGCTGCGGCTGGTGGCTCTGAGCTGGGCAGAGCTGCAGGGGCACTGCACAGGTCCAGCCAGCCTCTCCTGGCTCCCAGATCATGGAATCAGGATGGGCTGTGTTGGAAGGGACCTCAGAGCTCTTGCCCACCCCTGCCCTGGCAGGGACACCCCCCACTGTCCCAGGTGCTCCCAGCCCCAGTGCCCAGCCTGGCCTTGGGCACTGCCAGGGATCCAGGGGCAGCCACAGCTGCTCTGGGCACCCTGTGCCACATTCCCATCTATGCCTCAGCCTCCCCACACTCTTTCTTTCCTCTGTCTCCATCCATCTGTGGGTCTGTCTGCACCCTCTCCCACGTCTCAGAGCCGGCAGACCCTGTGCTGGTGTTTCTCAGCTGCTCCCTCAGTGCCCCCGGGGCAGTGCCACCTCCGCTGTGTCACACAGCCTGGCGGTCACAGTGCCCCAAGGGCTCCGAGGCCTCTGGACACTCCAGGCTGACACCTCAAACTCTGATTTGATGTGTTTCCAGCAGGGGAAGCATTTATTACATTAGACAAGTTGATGCAGCTCCCAGGTTGGGAATTGCACTTATTTGCCATAATAATGGTGTAAAGTCCTCTTCCTTTTATTGTGTTATCTCCCTTTAATCACGAAGAGACGCTCCCCAGTCATTTTAATCAAAGGCTCAAGCATCACTTATCTGAAGACTAATGACTCAACTCCATGAGAGGATAAACTTTGAAGAGCTTCAGTTGAGCTGGGAGGAGCAAAAAAAAAAAAAAAAAGAGTTTTTTTGAAACTTTCCCCCCATTTTTAACATATGTGGTTATTTCCCCTTATTTTAGCTGGAGAGTTTTGTGTGTCTGGGACCAAGGGCAAACCAAATCTTGCTGCTTTTCCTGAACATGAAGCTCTTAGGAATGTGACTCAGGAAATGGGACACACTTTCACATGAAGAATATTCCCATTGGAAAAAAAAATGGTGTGGTCAAAACTGTTATCTATAGAGAAAGTGCCAGATTTCCTGAATCTTTTTCCTTATTTGATGAGAAGATTTGACAGATATTTTTCTTGGAATGAGCACTTTTACCTTCAAATGCAGTTTCTAACAAGAAAAGATATTTTTGGCCGAAAGCAGAAAGTCTTGTGAAAGCCCTCAAAACTTGTAAAATTCCCTCAAAAAGTGTAGAAAAGGAATTCAGGTGAGGTTTGTAAATGGAAGCTTTCTGGGGAGGATTTCTGCTGTCTTCGCAGAAATAGCTGATTGTCTGAGTTGGAATTGGGCTGCATTGCCTTGGATTTCTTCATGGGCAAATCCCCTGGAGCTCTTGGATCAGAGGGCATCTCTTTCCAGCTGGCACAAAGGCTCTGCTGGGAATTTGCTCTGGTACAGCTCTGGTACAGATCAAGATTGTCCAAAGGAAATGCCCAGTTTGCCGTGCAGTGTTTCCAGCTGCCAGGACCTGGCAGGGCTTCAGCAGCCTGCATGGTTTGGGGTGCCTTGGCTGCAGCAAGCCAAACTGACTGCTCAAAATTGCAAGTGCTGCTTGAGTGCCTTCCTGGGCAGAACAGAGTTTCCTGCTGGCAGCAAACACATCAGCCCTGCCTCCAGCCGGGGAAATCAGTGCTTGGGATCAGGTACTGAGGATTAAAATGCTGGAAGGGAGCTGGAGATTTCCAAGGCTCCATGGAAGCCAAAGTGGAGATACCAAGGCTTTGGGGGGCTGGTTTGGCTGCCACATTGTCTGTCCCCGCAGGGCCTCCTGCCTGAGGAGCCCAGATCTGCCCATGGGGATTTTCTGGAAGTAATTTCCTGCAGCTCTGCACAACCACAGCAGAACTCCTGTCCAGGGGCACTCGGGGCTCTGTGGGAAGCAGGAATGAGCATTAATCTTTTGCCAGGATGCTCCTGAGAGCTGTGGTTTTCACACTTGCTCTGTTGGGAGATCTCCTAAGCAAAAGCTGGTTGGAAATCCTGCTCAGGGCACAGTACTCAAGGCCAAAGTTCCTGGGCTGTCACTGCTGCAGCTTTGGTGGCTTCTTCCAGACATTCCTTCCTGTGGGTTCCTCATGCTAGGAGAACAGAGACTGCTCTTTCTTTCACCCTGGAGCTCTAGCTTTGGGCTTGGGGGGAAGAAATAAGAGAGACACTGAAAAAGATCCAGTTTTGTGGTGTTTTCAGCCATTTCCAGCAGGCACTTGGCTCATTTGTGTGGCACCATCTTGTGCCACTGCTGAGCCTGCTGGAGCAGAACCCGGGCCTCCCTGCAGACACACTGACAGATCCTGTCCTTTGTTCAGCAGTGACACTGGTGGTGTGACCTCATGGGATGTGTCCCAGGCGTTCACTACACCCGTGTGATGCTGTGTTTGTGCCAGGGCCTCACCAGCAGGGCACCCAGGGCCCAGGACAAGGGGGATTCCCTTCAAAGCCACACCTGAGCCAGGTTACTTTAAGAAGTGGTTTCTTCAGTCTGTAACTGCTCTGGGAGTGCCTGGGGGTTTGCAGTGGGGTCTGTCCTTATCTCACTGTGTGTTTGCAGTGGGGTCTGTCCTTATCTCACTGTGGGTTTGCAGTGGGGTCTGTCCTTATCTCACTGTGGGTTTGCAGATCTCCCTCTCTCTGTGCACGCTGCAGTGAGAAGCTCTTGTTTTACATCTTGGTGCTCCCATCTCCAGCCTGGGGGTTCCCATCTCCTCTCTAGGAGAGTCTGCAGTTTAGGAGGTGATTTAGGGCTGCTGGCAAGTCGGAACCAGTGGGAGCTGCCGGGATGGAGAGGTGCAGGCTGATTTGCCATCCTGATAAGCAGGAGCCAAGCGCACCCAGCAAGGCCAGATGGCTGCGGCGTTATCTGTCACCATGGATGTCGGAGCAGATGGATGCTATATAAACATCTCACAACCATGGTTATTATTGATGCAATTACTATTAATACTATTTGTAAGTGTTCTGTGAACCCAAACACAGCGCTGGGGTAAGGAACACAAAGCACAGTTAGCGTGGTTGCTGGGCTGCTAATTAAGGGTAACTATCAGTAACACTATCTGCCATTACAGCTAATGATGCAATGACAACACATCTTGATTTCCAAGGGAAAGGGTTGGGGTGATGAGTCAGCTCGGGGAAAGCTGAGAGAGTTGAAGAGGATGCCCAGTTTCAGAGAAAATTGTCTCAGAAGACTAAAAACCAGGGATATTAATGAATTATGGGTGTTGGGAGAAGCACTTTGGGCCTGTAGCTGTTTTGGGGCATCTTGTCTGACTCAGGTTTGCAGCTTTCTGGGCTCTCAATTCAAGGTGGCTGAAGCATCTGGGCCAGGGCATTTTGAACTGTATAGTTTGTGCCTTACAGCCAAAGGAAAAGCTTTAATTGTGGGATCTCAGACCTGCTATTTCCCTGCTCTCTCATTTCAACTCTGCTCCTGACCTGCTGTGCGTCTTTCCAGAAATCTGTGCCTCCATCTGTCTTGTCTATTTTTACTGCAGGGTTTTTTGGGAAGGGACTCGGCTACGTGTCTGTGCAGCTCAGAGCACAAGAAGGGGCTGGGGCTGGTCAGGACCTCTGGATCCAGTGACAAGGCTGGTCAGGAGTCACTGGAGATGCTGGGCAGGAGTGGCTGGAAATGCTGGTCAGGAGTGGCTGGAGGTGCTGGTCAGGACTCACTGGGGATGCTGGTTGGAGCTCAGCTGCTCCAGGGGCAGGATTTGTGTGTCCTGACCTGAGACTGGCTTGTGTTCAAGCCTTTCCACAGGCAGCCTGCTGTTTCCCTTTGAGCTGCTGCAGCATGGCATGATTTGTTTGGGGTTTTTTTCCTCCATAAGGATTATGGAGAGAGCTGGAGGTGTATAAATGTGTTTGGCTTTCCTGTGTCTGTGTCAGAATCTGACTCTGAGAGAAGGGCCCATTTCCTCCCCAGGTGTAAAAGGAATACTCTCAGTTTGGAGGCCCCTACATCTTCGCAGTATTCAGTTCCCTTCCCTGGAAAGCTGTGCAGCCCTGGGAGAGCTGGAGGAGCTGTCATCCCTGAGGTATTCAGAGGCTGCCTGAACAAGGTCCTGGGATAACAGTGAAGTCTTCTCAGGAGGGCTAGAGACCTCCAGAGGTCCTTTAAACCCCAAATTCTCTGCCATTTGTAAAAAACCCTTTATGTATGTACCTGAATCTTAGATCATTTACATACCTAAAAAAATCAGGCCTAGATCTTTCTGCTCCAAAAAATCCTCTTTGGAAAACCTGGACTGGCCTAGGAATGGCTTTGGAAAATATTTCCTATCTGTCTCTGTTGAGCACAATGAGGGAGTCAGTGGTTCCTGCCTGATACAACAACATGGAAAGATTCATGGTACATGTTTTACCCCCCAAAGAATTTCTTGGCTTCCCAGTGCTTTGTTAATGTGCATTGATTATGTTTACTGCGCCGTTAGAAAGTCATTTAGGGATTTATTGGGCTGGCTTCAAATACTGAAAGTGAGTCATTACCCTGACCCACTTGTGCCTGAGCCTAAAGCAAGTAAGGGAGGGTGAGACTTTGCCCCAGTGGTGAAAACCCTCCCAGGAAACTCAGTTTTGAGGACAACAAATGAAAAAGGGCCTGCAAAGGCACATCACTGCAAGTGGAATGCCTTAAATCCCTCTCCCATCCCCCTCAATAACAGGATGGGAACAGGAATTCTGACTGGATGGTGCTGAGTGCTGAGAACAAATCCAGCCATGCAGGCAAAGCCTGGCTCTCCTGCCAGCGACGGGAGCGAGGGATTTCTCACTGAGGGATTTCCACTGGAGATCAATGGGACTTGGCTCCCTGCCTCCTGTCATAAATCTGAACGTCTCTCCTCAGATCCAGACGATTATGGGTGAGACATGTTGGCAGTTTCCCTTCAAACAGAAGGGAGATGATGGAGTTTTTCTTAGAATTTAGGATTTGGCTCAACTGAAATCACGGGATGGGCCATTAGCCAAGGAAAATGTGAACCCATTCTGGAAGGACCATTCATGTTTTTGTGAGTTTTTTAAATTGCATTGCTTCAAGGCCATACTGATAAGGAGCAATAATGATGGTAAGACCCTGAGATGTGCATGGCCAGTTTGGTTCCTCCCAGCTCACAGTCCAAGCTGGGACGTTTGGCTCCTCTTCTGACAGCTACCAGTGGTCCAGGAATGAGCTCTGTGGTTGTGCTCTGAACACAAGCCAACTTTAACTTTTCCATTTGCCTTTGCATTCAGAATTGCTGGTTTTGGAGCAGGTGGAGTCCCCATTTTTCACTGGTGGATCTCTCCACCAAGATGTGTCTGGGGTGTGTGCTCTGTCCCCCCCTGTCAGAGCTGGGCAGTTCTCTGCTGTTCTCTGGGCAGGTTTCTTTATCTCTCCCACAGCCAATCCTCCCTCCAGGAGATCTCTGCTGTTCATGGCCAGTGAGTGTCCCTGCATGGCTGATCAAATTCCAGCATCCCACTGGGAGATGCTCTGCCCAGGGGAGGAGCCAAGCATTCCTACCTGGATACAATCTGAGCCTGGAACAGCACAGCAGCCTTTGCCCACTGCATTCCCAGAGGAGCAGCTTTCTCCTGCCCTGCATTCCCAGAGAGAGAGCAGGCCCATCTCTAGCAGCCCTGGAGCTTCAGAGGAAAACTCCAGCCTTGTGCAGGATCCCTGCTCCAGCAGAAGCACAGCTGGCACTGCAGGAGGGCTGAGCCCCCATGGGATGGGACTGTGCCACCACCCTGACCCACAGGGCTCAGCGCCTGCTCTGACTCTGGCAGGGTTGGTTTGTATTACTGCATTTTTTAATATGTTTTAATTTTTTTCCCTAATAAAGAACTGTTATTCCTATTCCCATACCTTTGCCTGAGAGCCCCTTAATTCAAATTTAAATAATGTCAAAGTTACAATAATTCAGAGGGAGGGGGGTTACATTTTCCATTTCAAGGGAGGCTCCTGCCTTCCTCAGCAGACACCTGGCTTTTCAAACCAAAACAATGTGGCATGAAATCCTGCAAACTCGGAAAGGCTGAGCTGAGCTCAGCAAGTCCAGCAGTGTCAGGGATTGCTTGGATGGTGCTTCAATCCCCGAGCCAGCACAGGTTTGGTGGCAGCTCTGCTGTAATCAGGCCAGCTGAGGGTCTGCTCTGAATTACAGCACTTGGCTACAGCCCCCTTTTTCCACCAGTGAGCCTGGAAGTGCTTCTGCTTTGCCATCCAAAAAGCACATTTTTGCCAGGAGAAAACTCTCCACACAAAGGATTCAGGGAAGTCCTGCAGCCCCATTGCTCTGGGCTGCAGGGATTGCCCTTAATGCCTCACCCCACAGAGACCTGGGCTACCTCCAGGAATGAGGTGAACCAAAGCAGACTTGCAGGAAAAGCACAAGGCAAGTATAATTGAACTTTTCCAATGAAAACCAAAAAAAAACCAAAAAAAACAAAATTAAAAAAAAAAGAAACAGAAAAAGAAAAAAAAAAACAATCTAAACTTAAGTAAAGAAGTTTATACCAAGCCAGCAGTGTGAGAGGAAGCCCTGAACTTCAAGAGCTCTGGACCCCTCAGGTCTCTTTACCCTGAGGTCCTGCAGGAGAGCAGCACCCCTGGCCCCAGCTCAGGGCGGTTTTGGGCACCACTGGAGCAGGTCTGACCTACCGTGCTGGAGGGCAACAGCCACTCCTGCCACCTTGGAGTGAATCCGAGGAGAAAAAGGAGTTCCTTGCTCTGGAGGGATGAGTTCAGGATGGCTGTGAGGAACAGGGGCTTGCTGGTGGTAAATCAGCTTTCAGCCTTTCACAGGGGTTTACGCTGCAGGCTGGTCCTTCCTGAGGCAAAAGCTGTGGCTGTGCACAGGGTTTTCCACCCCTCCTTCCATCCCATCTGAGCCAGCAACCCCTCCTGGAGGGACAGAGGGACAGAGGGAGCGGCAGCACAGGGTTTACCAGGGCTGTGCTGAGCTCAGGGAGGCTCTGGGCCAGGCTGTGCTCAGCTGCTGGAGTTCAGCTTGGCCCCATCAGTGCCAGGGGCACAGCCTGGACCAGGCCAGCCCTGGGCATTGCAGCTCCAGAGGCTCTGCTCGGGCACCAGCAGTGAGCTCCACGTGTGTGGAGCTGGGAATTCTGCACCTGGTTTGGTGCACTCCACTCAGGGCTGAGTTTTGGAGTGAGGACACCCTAAAATAGATGCTGCCATCTGGGGATGACCATGGGATACATTGGATTTGACCAAGATTTTTCCAGGCAAACATCCTTGCTATACTGGGTTTCTGTAAAACTGGAGATTTCTGCAAAGTATCTCCCCCTGCAAGTGTTTGAAGTGTACATTTCTTTGGGGAAGTAAGAACAAAACACTTCCCTCCAGGCTGATGTTAAACTGTTTTGTCTGAGTTGCCTCAAATGGAGATTTTGGGGTAAAAATTGTCACCTGAAAGGTTTCTGACAGAAGAATCAGAACAGATTTAGTCAAAGTATTTTGCAAATCCGTGTTGAATTGTGACAATGAACAAAGGAACCTCTGCACAACACCTGGCGTTCTGCCTTTCAACAGCCTTCAATTGAAATGAGTCTTAATTCAAAGAACTTCTTTTTTTAGGCACTTAATTCCCTTTCACTCAAAACACGCACTTGTATTAAAGGAAAAGATTTTCAGCCTAAAGAATAGATTTTATTCCTGTCAAAATGCTTTTTTCCTGATTATTTGTATTTTCTGCAGCCAAATGAGAATTCAGGTGTTTGTATGCCCTAAGGGAGATGCTCAGAACCACGATGTTCTCAAGGAAGGTCAGATCATTTTTCCTCTGTGGTTTCTGGGGTGCCACCCCAGCCTTGGTGGCTGCCCCCCAGTTCCTGCAGCAGTGTGGGCAGAGGTGGGTTGATGCTGTGCCAAAACGAGTTGTTTTGACACATCCAAATGGAAATTGCACGGGATTCTGGTTCTCCCATTATTTTTTTCCCCTACGTGTTTTGAATTTTTCATTCTCGTTTGGGACGAGCAGATGTCAAACCAGCAGTCTGGGGTTTTGGTCTGCTCCTGTCTCTCCGAGGCACGGGGAGGATGCTCTGCTCTGCTCCCTGTGCCCCCCACGCTCGGCAGACCAGGGCAGGAATGCCATCGCTGCTCCCAGGAGGGCTTTTCCACACAGCCCGGAAATCTCCTGCTTTTCCCTCATTTATGGAAGGCAGATGCTCTGCAGGCTTCTCCAGCCCAGGGCTGGCAGCTCAGCCTGCCAGGGCTGCCCCACTGGCACCTGCTCCCACCTCAGCTGCCACACCTGAAAATGGGGGAAGGCACTGCCCCAGCAAACTCCGCTGCAAGGCCAGCAGGGCAAGGGATGAAGCACTGGACAGGTCTTCCTCATGTGGCTTGAACTGGTCCGTCCCCATGGCAGGAGGGGCACAAACACAGGCTGAGAAAGTGGGGGCTGTCCAGCCTGGAGAAGAGAAGGTCGTGTGGAGACCTCAGAGCCCCTTCCAGGATCTGAAGGAGCTTCTGGGAAGCTGGAGAGGGACTGGTCATCAGGAACTGGAGTGACAGGACAGGGGAATGGGTTCAGACTGGCAGGGGAAGTTTAGGTTAGAAGTTCTTCCCTGTGAGGGCAGTGAGGCCCTGGCACAGGGTGCCCAGAGCAGCTGTGGCTGCCCCTGGATCCCTGGCAGTGTCCAAGGCCAGGCTAGACAGGGCTGGGAGCACCTGGGACACTGGGAGGTGTCCCTGCCATGGCAGGGGTGGCACTGGATGGGCTTTAAGGTCCCTCCCAACCCCAAACCACTCCTGGATTCTGTGATTCCATGAAAGCCCCCAGCTCACTGCAAAGGACAACCAACTCATTTCTTCCAAAAAACTTTCCACACATTTACCTCTGGCCCCAATCAAATACAGACGCTTGAAAAGGCCACACTGCAGCATCTCATTCCCCAGCTTCATTTCTGTTCCAGCTGGGAGCAGGTAGCCGTGGGCAGGAAGCTGCCTGACCTGGATTTCCACTCTCCCTTGACTGGGGAGTTTTGCTCTGCTGATGCCTAATTACACCCAGGCCAGCGTTACTGGTGGAGCCGGGCTCCAATCTCAGCTTCTAAATAAAGCTGTTTGCGTGGTGTGGGGGAAGAGGAATGAGCGGCCACTGCCCCATTAACGCCGTGTTGGGAGGTAATGAGTCCGAGAGGAATCCTGCCTTCCGCGGGCTGCTTGGCAGAGTGGACCTGCTTGGAACAGTGGTTTATCGAGCTGCATTTTCCCCTCCTCTTTTTAAAGTTACTAAATATTTTATGAACATCTGTAGGGCAAAACATTCTCTTCCCTCTCCTCACCAGCCCTCAATAACTCACTCACTGCTTTTACTGCGCATTAAATTCTTTATGGGTGTAATTGTGAAACCTTCAGAGGTGCTTCCAGGGCACTCTTTGTCAGTGTCCCCTCCACGTGGTGACAGCCAGCGCTGGGATCAGTGGCTCAGTGCTGTGCCTCTCCCTTTGTGTTGCAGGTGGCAATGATGGGGACCCGGTTCAGTGCAAACACAAATCCCTGCTCTGGGGCAGCGAGAGGCTGGGAGGGACTTGGTGGCTGCTGGATGTGAGCGCTGTGTGCTCGGGAAAGGTTTCCTTTGGAGGAGCAGCATTACTGGGAGTGATGGATGTGCACAGCGACGGCTCCTGACACATCTGCGGCTGCCAGAGCCCGGGGGACAGCCGAGCTGGGCTGCCTGGGGTGCCTCTGCTGCCTCCTAACGAGCCCAAAACTGGCAGTGATGCAGAAGGGAGGAAGCCAGGGATTTCTGGTTGTGACCCCCGTGTCTGTGGGGCTGTTTTGGCATCCACAGGGAACCCTGGGTTCCCTGCTTTGCCCTTGAGGTGTTTATAATCCACTGCGCTCTGCTCTGGGATTCGAGGGGAGGGAATGGATATGTGATGGAGAAATGGACCAGGACAAATGGAAATGCCAACATCTGCCTTTAATTCTGGATGATAACTTGTTTGATTGCTCATGTCTCTCTGATTTCCCTTTCCAGCTTCAGGGATGTACGGCAGGCAGGAGCAGCCAGGGAAAGAGGAGCTCCGAGGGAATGCTGAGAGAACACGGCAGAGTGCAGAATGACTTTAAAAATATATAAAGAGAGGTATTCACACTGGAAATGTCATCCTAGGAGTTGCTGCACTTCCGTCCAATGCTGAGAGTGACATGGACCAAGCCCCATGTCCCAGTGCTTCCACAGAGAACCTGCTGGGAAAAGGGAGTCACAAAAGGACCTAAGCCTGCAGGGAAGGGTCCAGGCCCAGCTTGTGGGCTTTGCCTTCTCGTGGGTGCTGTACCCCAAGTTTGGCACTGGGAATTTGGTGAGGAAGAGTGTGTGAGCAGAGCTGGGAAAGCCAATTTGCTGAGAGGGACCCCGGCTGCTTCTTGTATTTGGCAAAACCTCCCACAGCACCTCAGGGGAGACACAAGCTTGAAATCTTAATTAAAAAGCAGAAAGCAGGGTTTCATGCAAGGCTGATATTGTGACTCTCTTCCCTTTATGGACAATTCTTATGCAAGCTCCTACTGTGCCTGTGGAATTGCTAATTTAAAGGAAGTTACAGATCTGTGCAGTGCAGGGCCTGTGTCAGCAGTGTTTAACATCAGGAGACCGAGGTGTGTGCTGATCCCTTTCGTTGTTAGGAGCTTCCTTTTTATTTCTTGCAATCCTTCCTTTCTTGTCATCCACTCCAGAAAACACCAGAAGGGACATTGCCACCACCTGGGGTGCATGGAGAGAGCACCAATAAACCAAAGTGTCACCATTCAGCACTAAAACTCTGTTCATGGCCAAATGGTGACAAGGTCTGGATCAGCAGGGGGTGTCACCCATGGGCTTCCCAGTCCTCAATTCCCCTCTGGAAATTTTCAAGGGAAACAGCACAGCGTTCTTGCATGAACATCTCCGACCACGGAGGCTGCAAACAGGATTTGAGAGACCTGTGGTTTATGTTTTACTTGATCCAGGCCTGATGGAAATTTTGGAAAGCCAGACTGACATTGTCTATTCAGAGCCAGTCCATAACCAGCCAGATGGGACAGAGCTGTCCCACCTCCAGCTGAAAATGAACCAAGGACACCAGCCTCTGGAGAGGGCTGGCTTTCTAGTCATGCCTGATTAG
This sequence comes from Pyrgilauda ruficollis, assembly GCF_017590135.1. NCBI lineage: Eukaryota > Metazoa > Chordata > Aves > Passeriformes > Passeridae > Pyrgilauda > Pyrgilauda ruficollis. The sequence continues at coordinate 434,023 of NW_024526377.1, forward strand.
GGAAGTACAAGCTCCTCTCCTGAGGCACAAATTTGAAAAATGTAATTTAATTCCTTTTGCTTCTCCATATTTTTAAGAAAATTATTTCTTCTGTCCTGTTAGATCAGGAACCTGATAGTGATGGGAAAACTTATGAGGTCTGAAAGTACAAACCTTTGGGATGGTATTAATAGGAGCACCTTTACTCAGAATTAGGAAGATTTAGGGATAGGCTGTACCTTATGGAGATGGATGACTCCAGGGGAATCCATTTGGGGGTTCCCTGGGCACCTGGGCCCTGCCCCACACCAGATTTTGGCCAGGCATGACTTGCACTTCCTGGCAGAGATTTAAGAAAGATTAGAGTCCAGACTGGTGCCAGCAACAAATGAAATCCAAGATAACTTTATCTGTGCCCTTCTGGAGGAAGGACGTTCAGACAATGCCTGATCCAATTGTGAAACTCATGGCAGGGCCAGGGGAGACCAAACACAGAGATGGGTTTGGAAAGTCATTAGAGAAATGTGGCCAGAAAAGGGCCATCAAGGGCTTTTAAACACAAGTTACTCACAGCTCCATCTGGCTCAGGAAGGCCCCGATCTGCAAATGGCCAGAACTGGGAATGGTTTATGGGCTGTCCTGCTCCTGTGCGAGCCCTCCAGGAGATTAGCTTTGATGGACTTTTGATCTGATCCAGGAAGTTCTTCTTATACCCTTATCACAAATGGCCGCTGAGAAATGATAAGAGTTTGATCAAAATGGGAGCTGGGAGGAAATTCAGGTTGGATCTGTCTTTGTTGCTAGCTCCTTGCAGGAAGGCAAGGTTTGGACACAATTTGGATCTTTCCCCTTGTCCCAGAGAGATTAAAACTCCATCCCTGTGACCCAGCTGGGAGGACCCAGCCCAGGAGTTTGTGGAGGGTGCAGCTCAGGGCATGGAGGGGAAACCTCCTCTCTTCAGCTCGTGGGGACGGTGCTGGGGGGTTTCTTTGGGAGCTGCTGCTCACAGGTGTCTGGGAGAGCTGGAGCATCTCCAGGCTGTCCAGAGAGGGAGAGGACAGGCGTGGGCTGGTGCTGGTGCTCAGCACAGCTGCTCCCAGGCAGAGCAGGCCAGCGAGGAGCTGCTGATGGATGAGTCCATCATCTCACTGAGGCGAGGTTTGCGTCTGCCTTAGGGCACCGGCTGTAAAAGAGCCCCTAATGGATTCTGCTCCTAAAACTTCCCTGTAATACAGAAATAGCTGCATCCCCAGACATGGGAAAGGGGGGCAGAGATGGATACACAGAGGGAAGGGATGCTGGAGCCCTGCAGTGGTTAACAGGAAAAGAAAACCCTCCTGAAGCAGCTGGGGCCATGATGAGACTGGTGAGACACTGGGGAGATGTGGCCACCCCTCCCTCACCCCCAAACTCTGCTTTGCTGCTGTAATAAATACCCCTGAGGTTTCAGTGCCTCCCAGACCTCACCCCAAAGGACCACCACACTTGGGATCAGCAATGCACCTTCCCCTGCCCCTATTCCCTGCCCCTGACACCCTCCCCTTGTTCCCACATCCCTGGAGCTCAGCAGCCCAGTTTGGCTCAGATATGGAATGGGAGCAGGCGGTGGCCATGGCACGTGGGAGACCACGTCCTGTTCCAGCCAGGGCTGTGCTCCTGGTTCTCCCTCCTGCACATCCACCTCCACATCCCTCCCTGCTCTCCTGCTGGGTTAAACACTGACAGACACAGCCCCACTGCTTCTCGGGTCAGCATGGGAGGACTGGAAATGCTGAACAGCTCTGCACCTTTCCTCTGTCTGCAAACAAACAAACAAGCAAACAAACAAACAAAGGCATGGCAGCTGCTCCGTGGGGATGTCAGCACCTCAAAGTTGTCCTTGATTCTGGAGCTCTGGGATGGACAGGGCTGATCCTGACCATGCAAAGGACCAGGTTTGGAGACACCACCATCAGGCTTGGAGGAGGCAGCACAAGAAGGTAGGAGGTGCTGGGAGGCACCTGGGGTAGTGGAAGGTGGACTTGGATGGTCTTTAAAGGTCTCTATCAACTCAAATCAATCTTTCATTCTGTGATTCTCCCTTATCCTGGTAATGCTGTGGAGCAAAAACCCCAACTCTGTTCAAGTCAAGCAGGAGAGAAATCCGGGAGCTGATTGCAGACTGGTCTGGGCAAGAGGAGGGGACCCTGCGATGCAGCAGCTCTGGAGTTGCTTCCCAGACCTGCTCCCCTTTCTGCAGCTGAAATTTGCCTTTCAAATGCCAACCCCTGCAGGTGCAGCAGCTGCCCCTTGGCTGCTCTGCTGGGCCAGGCTCAGCCCTGGCACTCGCCCCGGCCACACCACCCTGCCTTGAGCCAAAACTGGAGTTTAACAGGGAAAAAACTCCTCTGCCTCTCGCTGCAGATCACAGGGATGATCTTGGGTCCTGTACAAAGGCTGCCAGACGTTACCTTGCAAGCAATCTTTTTAATCTGCCAGATGATTCCCTTCCCCTTCCCCTCCATCATTTTTATGGCCCCGCGGCGTGCGCAGGCCCGGCGTGTCCCGGCGGGAGGTGGGAACCCAACCCACGGGCGCCTGATTCATCACCGCTAATTCCGTTTGCCATTCGCCATAATAACAATAATCAAAATGAATTAATTCGGTATTAGTGGAGAAAGAACATTGGAACTGCATGGGAATGGTGCTGCAATCAAATCAGATACGTGTCAATTCAAAGGAAGATCTCTTTATCTCTTTAATAGCTTTTTTACCTGCCTGGGACTGCAGTTTATTCTCAAGGACGGGCTCTCATATTAATGTAACTTACAGCTGTTCTAAAATGTTTTCTATCTTACACAGCTTGTTCTAAATATTTTAGCAAACATAAAGTGGGCTTCTTCCTTCCATCCTCCCTTGAGATGAGGCAGAAGATGATAAAAACCCTAGTTTTCCCCACAGCAAATGTACCTTTTTATAGCTTATTGGGAATCAGGCAAAATGGATCAATTAGGTGATCATGTGGAGCAGCTTCTTGTTTATAGGGTGATAACTCCAGGGAGAGAGGAGCAAACTCTCTGGGTGTATGGCCAAGGTGTTTATTTAGAAGATGTATTTAGGCAAGGCTAATAGGAAACACCATCAATTTATTATTTACACTGGATAAAGGTCAGCCTAATCAAGGACTTATTGAAAATGGTACTTGGGGGCCAGATTTAGGGTCTTGTCCAAAACTGGCCCTTCCACCTGAGGCTTTCCCAGATGCACAGTGACCTGTGGAGCTTCCCCTCGGGCTGGGGGAAGGAGGGAGAGGGGACAGGATGCAGGGAGTGTCGCTTCCCCGAGATGGGACCTGGAACATGGGCCATGATGGGGGACAGGGATGAAGATGCTGTGTCTGTCCTGGGCACGCTGCTGCCTTGGGTGTCTTCAAGCTCTGGTGGCTTTTCCCTGATGCTCCAAGGTGTTTGTGACCAAGCCAGCTGCTGGCATTGCCCCGTCTCCTTGCAGTTTGAGGGTTCTCTCTCAGGAGGATGCTGTCCTGGTGATGCTGTCCTGGTGACACTGTCCTGGTGACGCTGTCCTGGTGATGCTGTCCTGGTGACACTGTCCTGGTGACACTGGCCTGGTGACGCTGTCCTGGTGACACCAAGCACCCAGCAGAGATTCCCCATCACTCAGAGGTGTGAAGTGCTCCTGGAGTGAAAGGCTTTACTTCCACCCTTTTGCAGGGAGGAGACACCAGGTGGGAAGAAGGGCTCTGACCATGTGGAGATGTCAGAGGATGTGGTGCCCTGAAGGACAGCTGAGCCAGAGCCCTTCTCTGGGGTGACAAACCTCCTCTGTGGCAGGTGACAAACCCACCTGTGTTGCTGGTTTGCCCCCACACTCTGCAGGAGCCCCTCTAGAGGTTCACGTTAGGTCCCCATGAACTGGCCTGGAGCATCTCCCCTGTTCCTGAGGCTCCCCATTCCCAGACAGTGACGCAGCTGCTGAAACTCGTCCCGTGCAGCCCCGAGCCATTCCTTGCTCTCGTCTCTATTTTCTTCCCGTCATCCAGAGTCGCACATCATGGGTGAAATATGAAAGAAACAAATTAGAATTACCTCGCTGGTGTGACAGCGAGGAGAGCTGCAAGTTGGGGAAGCTGAATGGAATGATAAATCCCATCGCTTAAACCGTGTAATGAATTTTCCTGGAGATTTGTCTCAGAGTAAAGAGAGGGAGAGGAGGGGGAAAATATGAAATTCTCCTCGGATTTTGCAGAAGGGTTGCAGGCAGCTCTGACTGAAAAGTGTAAATCTGAAGAGTTCGTGCCTGCAGTGCATCCAAATAAGTTCCCCTTCCTTAATAGTCCTGGGTGCAATTTTCAGTGAAACGTCAAATCTTCTTTTCCTCCACTGGCGTTTGGTCTAATAACATTATTTTGTCCAAGAAGCCTGGAGAACTAATGTGTTTCAGGAGTAATTCTGCAGCTAAATATAGGAAAGAGGATTTTTTGCATTACAAGAAAATATTTTTGTGCTATGAGGGACTTTTGTGGGGGGTTGGAACATCCTTTGCCACTGATTTGTTGGGTGACCTTGGATAAATCACTGTCTTCTCTGTGCCTGTCTCTCCTTCCCTCTCTGAACTCCTCATGGGTTTAGGTTTCAAGGTTTTTGAGGTAGGGACCAATTTTTGTTCGATTTTTAGGATTTCTGGAAGAGTCCCTAGGAGTGAGATGCATGTGTGATCACAGCTCCAGCCAGGGAAGGAAAGATACCATGTCACAGAGCCTTTCTTTGGAGGGTGTGGAGGAGAACAGGCAAGAAACATGAAAAAGTCAGAATTTTCCTCAAAAGCAGAGATCAGGAACCCACAGACCATGCCTGAAGCAACCTCCTTCCCAGTGAGCTCCAAAGAAACACAGATTAGTGAATGGAAATCACAAATGTTGACACCACTTCTCTAAAATACACGTCCCAAGGCAGGAGTGAACCTGTCTGTCTGGGGATGTGTTCTGAGGGCTGCAAACAGGACACCCCAGTGCATTTCTACCAAGGCTGTTCCTGGAGCAGGAGGCTGGGAAACCAGCCAAGACCTTGCCAGCCCTGGGGAGCTCCTGGCAGGATGAAGATCTCAGTTCACAATATCCGACTCAATAGAAATGGGGTCTCTGTGACGTCCAGGCTGTTCCATCACTGCCAGCAGCTCCCACCGTCCTTTTCTCACTGGAATATTGAATTTAGTTTTTTAAATCCTTATTTTTTTCAAGAGAAGCCCAAAGGAAAAATCTTGCAAGTTGCCTCCTGTGGGAACAGAGCACAGAACATGAACAAGCTACAAATACATGCCAGGAAAAATCCATAAAAAGTAATATTCCCTGAGGTAAAAAGAGAATATTCCCTGTGTTCAGATCATGTTGTCTCACCTCACTGCTGTTTTCATTCAGAACAGGGTGTTGGCTGTCCTGGCCATACCCAGCCTGAGGGGGTGTGCAGAAACACAGCAGATTTTAAAAGAATTCTGAGGATTCTCTGCAAAAAGCGCATTTTATTATTACCAAAAAAAAGAGAGATTATTCTTACAAATTATCCCCTCAGGTGACTGGTGCAGCATCACCTGACCAGGTGTCACCAAAGACAGGGAAGGTTTTCATGCAATTTCTGATTGCAGCATCCCCTCCTGCTGTCTCTGCACGAGGATTCTCCTCTTTGATTCTCAGACTGCTCCAGGGCAGGCTCAGTTTGGACATCAGCAGGAATTTCTCCATGGAAAAGGTGGCCAGGCCTTGGCAGGGGCTGCCCAGGGAGTTTTGGAGCGCCCATTCCTGGAGGTGTCCAAGGAACAACCGGAGGTGGCACTCAGGGCTCTGGGCTGGGGACAAGGTGGGGATTGGGCACAGGTTGGTCTTGGAGGGCTCAGTAATTTTGGGATTCTGTGATTCCATCTCGTACCAGGTGCCATCTCCCTCTCTGCCCCTGCTCCCAGACAACACCTCAAGTCCGTCCATCCGTCCATCCATCCATCCATCCATCCATCCATCCATCCCTGGACAATTACAGATTTCCTGCACGAGGGACATTGGTCACGCTGACTCAGCTCCACAGCCCTGGCCGAGCCCCTGTGGTTCCAGGGAACATTGCTGGGATCAGCAGCCCTGGCACACTGAGGCACGGGGCCCTGCCAGCTGGGAAATGAACCTTGGCATTCGCAGCAAGCAGGAGGTAATGAAGGAGGCAATGAAGAGCAATAGGAGTTTTAAGCAATTCATTTTCCCCCCTCACCCCCCTTCCCACCATCTCTTTTTCCTTTTTCCTTCACCCCTTTCCTTTGAGGCCGAAGGTGAGGCCGTGTGCCCATTCCCTGGGAGCCTGGTCAGTGCCCCAAAGCCCTTTGGGGACAGGACTTGTCCCTGGCACAGCTCCAGCCGTTCCCTCGGGCCCCATAAGCTGGAAGCTGATGTTGGGTCCATCCCACTGGGGAATTTTCTAGAACCTTCTCACAGAAGTCACCCCTGGAGCACCCCCCACCCAAACCCTGCCACCCCCAGTGCAGCTCTCACCCACCCTCGTGTGACCCTGAGCATTTTCCCTCTGGAAAATGGAACCCACTGGTTTTGCATGGGTTGAGCCATGAAACACGACGGGGATTTGTTTGGATCCAGCTGGAATTTGCTCTTGCAGGAAAGAGGCAGTGTGGCACGAAGGATTGCAGTGCAAATTACACTTTCCTTTATTTGGGCTTCAGATTATGGAACTAAAATTAAATTTAAACTCTTTGCAGAAAGGTAATTTTTCCTAATCACTCACACTGCTGCACAGATCTCTACAACTTGATTACGTTCTAATTAGATTAATTGGGTGGAGAATAATTTCTTTCTTCAAGAAGATCAACTACAAACCACAAGCAATTCTATAGACTCTGTGTGTGGGGGGGTTGAAATTCACAACAAAATAACCCCAGCACTCACTCAGAGCTTTAAAACCAAAGCAGAAAATGCCCAGTAATTAAATTGTTAAAGAATTTATAAAGATATCTGCATAAGCTCAGTTGTTGTTTTTTATTCCTTTCCCTCTCTTTCATAATTTTCCCTTGTGCTCTCCCTCTTTTTCTCTGGGCCATAAAATGAGATGTGGAATTCCAATTCCTTCATTGATTTCTGAGATAAAAATTTAAGAAACTCAAGTAACAAAAGGTTGCACTCCCACGTACTGCATGTGAAATGGATTGCCTTTGTTACAGGGCAGCAAATATTGAACTGGGTAATGCTGCGAGGTCTTTGGCCTGAATACTAATGGTCATTATTTACCAGAAATGAACACGAGCCAGGGAGGTTCAGCACCTCCTGATTGGCTTTGGCATCCCAACAAAGGCACGGAGAGAGGGACAGGGGACATGAAAAGTGGATGCAGAGCTCAATTCCTGCGCCTGGCCCAGCTTTATGAGCGAAGCTGCCCATGAATTAATGCTGAGCAGTTTTCTGCTGGCAGCATTTGGTCACAGAGCACGTGGCTGTTCAAGCAGGCTGGGATGTGCTTGGAGGACGCTGCACTCCTGATGTCCTCGCTGCATTCATTCCTTTGCCCTCTCCTTGGGCAGCGCTGCCCTTTGCTGGGCACAGGTCCGAGCTGAGGTGGGAGGACTGGGGGCTGTAAATCCCTGCTGAGCAGCTCCCGTGTTCCGCGCGGGTGGAAGGTGCTGAGCTGGGCACCCACGGGGGCGCTGGGGACGTGGCAGCTGCAAACTCAGCCTGGAAGCTCCTCACGGAGCTCTCTCAGTGCCAGGATGAGGCGTCAGGGCCCGTTAACTTCTGGGAAGGACACGCAGGCTCCTCGATTGCTCTCTGTTGTCTCTTAAAAACCCAGTGGTGATTAGAGCAGACAGGAAACTTGGCCACTTGACCTTCAGAGTGCCCAGGGAGGTTGGTTATAAGGGCACAATCTGGCCAGATTTGTTCTGGAGACTCTCAGGTCAACGCTGCTCTTTTCCAAATTGTCACAGGGTCACTGAGGTTGGAAAAGCCCTCCAAGGTCATCGAGTCCCAGCTGTGCCCCATCCCCACCTTGTCCCCAGCCTAGAGCTCTGAGTGCCACATCCAGGAATTCCTGGGACACCTTCAGTGATGGGGACTCCCAAGCTCCCTGAGCAGCCCCTGCCAAGGCCTGATCCCCCTTTCCATGGGGAAATTCCTGCTGTGCCCACCCTGAGCCTGCCCTGGCCCAGCCTGAGCCGTTCCCTCTCCTCCTGTCCCTGTTCCCTGGAGCACAGCCCAACCCCCCCGGCTGTCCCCTCCTGTCAGGAGTTGTGCAGAGCCACAAGGTCCCCCCTGAGCCTCCTTTTCTCCAGGCTGAGCCCCTTTCCAGCTCCCCCAGCATCTCCTGGAGCTCCAGATCCTTCCCCAGCCCAATTCTCTTCCCTGGACTCGCTCCAGCCCCTCCAGGTCTCGAGGTCCTGTGCCCAGGACAGATCCTGAGCAAACTCCCCTTCCAACACTCAGTGAACAGGAGAATTGTGCCAGCCTGAAGCTGTTGGAATGTTGTCACTGCCAAATGACCCCAGGCCCTCTTCCTTGTCCCTCCAGCCCTTTGTTTCCCCATGGGATGTGTGGAAGATTTATGTCTCAGTGGCTCCCGTGGTGTTTGGCTGCTTTGTGCTGAATGCAAAGACTGCCCAGAGTCTGAAATATGAAAAGTGTTTGGATGGGGCAGATAGGCCACCCGCAGATATCAGCCCCAGGAATGATGACAGAGCCTGGCAGAGCCACGGCGAGTGCTGAAATTAATAGCAAGAGATCTATTAAGGGGATTAGACACACATTTGAACACTTACAACTTTATCTCTTTCTGCTTGTGACAGGGACTATTTATTTCCCCAACCCAAATGTCTGAAGGGTGATTTGTTGATTGGAGAAGGTGGAGAGAAAGTTTGCACACTTGAATTCCCAAACCACTGAGCTTTGGCTGGGGGTGTGGGATGGGGACTTGGCCTTCCTGGGCATCTCCACGGGACTGAGATGTGTCTCCTTGAGTTTTGTCCACACTCAGGAGCCATCCTGGAGAGCCTGAACTGGCTCCTGTCCTGGATGAGAAGGTTCTCTGGGAGCAACCCAGCCATGTCCAGAGCATGGGATAGGGCTAGGGCCACTCCAGAGCACCCTCTGAAATTCCATTGGTGGGTGCAGACATTGGTGCTAATGCAGACACAGCCCAAGACACAAATCCTGCCTGTATTTCCAAAGGGGAGCTATGGTTTGAGGACCCTCCCTTTCTGGGGAGAAGGTTTTGGAGCAAGGCAGGGGGGTGGCTTTCTGCCCCTGCAGCACATCCACATTTAGTGTCTGGTTTATCCTCTGGGAAAGCCACGAGGCACACCTGCAGGGGTGCTGTGAAAGGGCGGAGTGGGCTGAGCCTGCCCCGCTGTCCGAGGCGTGCTGCTGTCGCTGTCGCGCGCCTTCTGAAAGAGGCAAAGCTGCGCCGTCTGTGGCTACACCTAACGTGCTCTTGCCCCCAACCCTGCAGGGCTGCACAGCCTTCCTGTGCTCTGAAATAGAGCGAAAAAGAGCAAGTCTCTCCTTAGAGACTGTGTTTGAGCTCCCCACCCCACTTTTGAGTGGAGATACTCACGAAATCGATGTGGTCGGTGCCGTGGTCTGGCGGGGTGTCGTCACCAGAACAGGACTTTTTCGGGGCATGAAAAAGCTTCCCTAATTCTCCCCCTGGGAAGATCTGCTCACCAAAAAGGAGCTGAGGCTTCCCTAGAGGCGCAGGGCTTCCATGCAGCTTTTGTGGAATAAGTTCCAGTCTCTGCTGCAGAGCTCTGCCTTCAAAGCTCTTCCAGTGGATGCCAAGCTGCCTTAAAGTCTCTCCGTGGTCTTCTGAGGCTCCGGAGTGTCCGTTTGGGCTGCAGGAACGAATCAGCCCCACGGGATGGCCACCAAAATGTTGGATTTTACCAATATTACTGAACGGGATTGCCTTGGCTTGTCTGGTCCCAGCTGCTGAGCCAAATAGCGGCACCTGTGGTGTCTACACCCCAGAGACGCTCTGGCTAGCCGTGAGTTGCAGCTGAGCACATGGGGACAAGTCCGGGCATGTCCCGAGCTCCAGCGCTTACGGCCGGGGGCTTGTTGGTAGAAGAGGGTCACTCCTCAGGCCTCCCTGTGCTGGACAAACCTTTTAAAGTGGTGGTGAAGAAAGAGTCAGTCCTGATGGAGGGTTAATCCAGAGTTTTTATTCTGGGCCGCATGGCCTCTGAATCCAGTAACAGCTCCACGAGAACCCCCGGCACATGGTGTGCTCGCCCTTTTAATCCAGGGGAGACGGGGGGGAGAACACAGGGATCATCAACCTGGTACGGGGGGAGGGGGGGTCTCAGGTGAGAGGGACACCTGGATGGGCCAGTGGCCCCCCAGGGACTGGAGAGCATCCTTTGAACCTGCCAATCACTCGATGCTCCCCTGGAATTTCTGGGTTGATAGACAGTGCCCAGCAGGAGTCAAGGTGAGGGAAAGGAGAGGTGATTGACACCCCACCTGGGGAAGGAAACTTCAGGGAGAAACCAGGGAAACTGAGGCGCACCATGACAACACACTCCAACACAGGGGGGAGGCCCTGACATTTTGTCTGCACAAAGTGGACAGCTGGAGTGCAGGGACGTGCATCTACCTCTGTCTGTGAGATTAGAATGGCAAATTTGAGCTCTCAGAGGTCTGACTGCTGGACTTCACAGCCTCACCTGGTTTGGATGTGATTCTGTGTGTGTGGTTTGTGAGATTAAATGAAGAATAAAGCAGAAGATGGAAACCCTGTGCCCAGGACCACCCAGCAGGGGTAGAACACACTTCTGGAGCTGCAGGTCTCTAATATTTAACTGGATTCCTCCCCAGACCTGAGTCAGGGGGAATGGCAAAGCTCTTCTGGGCTGCTGCGGGGGAAACCATGTTCTAATTCTAAATGTCTCTTTGGTACAGGTAAATTCTGGGATGTTCACAGGCTCTTGAATCTCCTGGTTCACAGCACAGCCTAAGCAGGTCCTTTTATGTTCCCTGACACTCGTTAGGAAGTTTTAAGAGATTGAAGAGAATGGAAAAATCAGATTTAGTCATTTCTTTTACAATATGCCCCTAAAAGGAGCCTCATAAAATATGAATTCCACTGAATGTGCTTGTTTCTAAATTCAGAACATGTGTCCAAGTGAATTTGTAGCTCAGGAAATGAAGGACAAACTGCCTGGGACAGGAGATGAGCAGACAGGCAGCTGCCCTTTCCCTGCCCTGCCATGCCTGCTGGCCCCTCCTGCCTGCCAGGGCATTTCCCAAAATATTTTGCACCCAAGGCACCCCCCTTGCTGTGCAGGGCTCCTGCCTTGTCCAGCCGGGTGCTCCCACCCTCATCCCTCATCCTTCATTTGCAGGATTGGTATTAGATGTGGACCTGGGAACAGGGGGATGCCTCAGCCCCTTCGTGGGCTGCCCTGGGTTTTGCTCCCTGTGATCCCTCCACCTCCAGGGACTGACCTCACTTACACTGCAGGAGGGAAAATTTTCCTGCCCTGCCAAATATTTTAGGTTCAGCAAACCTCCCCTGCCAACCACGAAGGGCTGGGAAGAGGAGCTCTCAAAAACCATTTGCAACATAAAAGCTTGGCAGAGTAAATTGCTTTTGATCTGTGCAAATAATTCCCTCGGCAATTTTGGGGAGGTTTTTGTATCCGTTTCTACTGTGTTAACTTTCTGTTTGTAATAATTAATTTCATGATAATCAGCTCGACATTGTGAAACGCAGAATCATTTCAAACCAGAAATGTCTTTTATTTTGCAAATATCAAGGCTGAAACACGCACAAAGACAAAAATGTCCCAGAGGCAGCCAGAAAGGAGGGGTTGGATGCAGCCTCCTCTGCAGAAGTTCAGTTTCACCAAATAGACATTTTCTAAAACCCCAGTACTGTGCTGAGGACTTAAGTGGCCTCCAAGTCAATATTTTTTATTTAATTTTCTTGGTTTTTAAGGTGTGATAAAGTCTGGCTGCAGCCTTTTCAGGGCAGCAGCCCTCAGTGAGCTCCTTTCTCTCTGGAGTGGGAGCAGGGATCCAGGGAGGGAAGAGCCATGGGAATGTTCCCAGCCATGTGTTCTGAGCCATCCTAAGTTACCCAACACGGCCTGGAGAGGGGAGGGAGCTGGGGTTAAATCAGCCCCACCTCCAGATGTCAGACCCAAATCTCCAGCCCTTCCTCCCCCTGTGGGGGTTGCTGTTCCCCAGCAATGGATAAGCTGGAGCCATCCCAATGGATGTGATGCCAGGGGAGCTATGGGGCTTTTATGGGATTTTTTGGGCTGGGTCCCTCATGCACCCTCTGCTGAACCCTGCCTTGCTGTTGGAATGCTGCTCATGCCTTCCTGGGAATGATTAAACTGACATTTAATTGGGGACAGCACCTGGTATTTGCTCCTTCTCAGGCTCTGCTCCTCTCCATTAAAACCATAACGAACCCAAGGAGTGATGCAAGTAATTTTATGGTGCTGAGAAGGGTCAAACACATTTGCTCTTTGATGAGAGGAGCTGTAAAATCCTTAACTTGGAGCTGGATGGATCAGGCTTTCTGAGCATAAACAGGCAGAGGAAAAATGTGGAGATGGTCTGATGGGTCAGTCTGGGAGAAGAGAGATGGATGCATTAAATAAAGATCCACTCAGCCATTTATCCATCTCCTCTCAGTCTTCATCTGGGAGGAGAGCTCGCTCCCCGCCGTGGGCAGTGCAGCAGAGCTCAGGAGGCAGGATGGATGGGTGCAGGAGCAGATGGATGGCTGGACAGCTTTCCCCCAATCCATCTCCATCTGTCCTTACACCTCAATCTTTGTCTCATCTGGTGATGCACACACATGAGGAGCTGGAGGCCTCAGCGGGGAGACAGACAGGGACTGAGTTTAGGGTCGAGTGGAGAGACAGGGAGGTTTTGTTCAGCCCCAAAAGCTGAGTGTGGAGGGTGACAATGACAGGACACTGTTTTTGCAGCAGCCCTGCCCTGCTCCCTGCGAGGCCACAGCTCTGCCCTGGCCATGCCAAGGGCTCCTGATAACCTTGGCTGTGCTTCCCTGCCCGCCCAGGCTCTGCCTTCAGAGGTGAAACATTTCAGAGCAGGGAAAAACCCCTACAATTAAAAATATTTTTTCTTTTTTTTTTTATCTTTCCAGCTGCTCATGTCCCCTTTCCTGGGGCCTGAATGCAACATCATTCAACGGAAAGTTATTGTGAAAGTCACTGCATTGGCTTTTTCTGTGCAAATAACACCAGATTTCAGAGCCTCTGGAATTGTCACATGAATCAAGCTGGACAGATAGAATCTGTGCACCCCACTCCTCCCACAGGCACACAGGAGCCTGCTGTGCCCTGAGATGTCTGCAGCCACCCAAAGGTAATGAGGAGCTGACTACAAAGGGAAGAGTTCCTCTGCAAGGACCTCAGCTCTGCCTGGTTTTTGGGACGTGGGCAGCCCTGCTCTGTCCTGGAACGGTGATCCAGGAGCTTTGGAACATTAGGCTCAGCAATGTTTTAGGAGGAAGCATTGATTCATAGAATCATTCAGGTTGGAAAGGCTCTCTGAGATCATCGAGTCCAACCATCACCCAGCACTGCCAACGTCACCTACATACAGCTTTTAAACCCCTAGAGGGATGGGGACTCCACCACTGCCCTGGGCAAGTGCCTGACAATCCTTTCCATGGAGAAATTTTCCTTAAAATCCACCCTGAGCCTGCCCTGGCCCAGCCTGAGGCCGTTCCCTCTCCTCCTGTCCCTGTTCCCTGGAGCACAGCCCGACCCCCCCGGCTGTCCCCTCCTGTCAGGAGTTGTGCAGAGCCACAAGGTCCCCCCTGAGCCTCCTTTTCTCCAGGCTGAGCCCCTTCCCAGCTCCCTCAGCTTCTCCTGGGGTTCCATTCCCTTCCCAGCTCTGCTCCCTTCCCTGGACAGGCTCCAGCCCCTCCATGTCCTCCTTGTCCTGAGGGACCCCAAACTGAGTGCACGATGCAAATGTGGGGACATTTGGGACCTGAGTGCTGTGCCAGGCATCTCCAGCAGGCACCTGCTTGGCACAGCTCTCCAGCTCATGTCTCCTCTTCCAGAGCCCTTCCCAAGCCCCGCAATTACCACAACCCTGGCACTTCCCTGTCAGAGCCGCCGTTCCAGCCCGAGCCTGGGACTCCAGGAAGGGCCTCTGCTCCTGCCCGTCGGTCTGGAGGCTGCATGGAGCTGTGAGTCCAGCCCAGCCCTGAGCCCTGCCCGTGTGCCAGGATCGATGGGGGATCCTGAGTGATCCGTCAATAACAACGATCCCGATAATGAATAGGGGGCTGTGCTGCAGGCTGTGCTCGCGTGCCCAGGCATTAAAATATCCTGACCCCAAGTGCTTGGATACCAGGAAATCTGCTCATTGATTTAATGACCCTTGGCTGGAGTTCTGAGACAGAGCAGAGACGGAGAGGAGGAGGCAGGTGGAGCAGAGGCGAACTATCAAGCCTTGTGTTTGTCCAGATTTATCTTATTCCACGTTTTTAGCCTCTTCCTCACCACGCTGCAGGGCCAAGCCTGTCAGTCCCTAGGAATTAGGATCCCTTGGTGCCCCTTCCTCATCCCCCATGGAATTTGTCCCAGGATGGGACCCTCCCTGACAGTCGTGGGCAGGGTATGGGGTGGGGGCTCCAGCGGGGTCCTGGGGTGCCATCCTGCAGCTCCCACTGATTTTCCCAGCTGTAGGAAATCCCTGGATGTTTCTCCCCACCCCAAGGGCGCTGCCCCCCGATGCCCACGGGCTGAAGCGGTTTGCTGAGCCCTCTGTCCTCGGGCACAGCCCCTCAGCCAGAGCCCCTCCCTGCGGAGCCGCAGCCCCGGGAGAAGCTCGGCGCGGATGGAAATCAGCGGGGAGCTGAGCGGCTGGAGACTGGAACACATCGCTCGGCAAGTGCCGGGGAAGGGGGAGTTCAGCGGCTGTCGATATTGCCCTGCTGTGATAAAAGCTTAAGGAGCTGCTTGGCAGCTGCCCACTGCGAGGAACATGCTCCAGCCGCTTCCAGAGAGCAGCGATACCCCGCAGCTCATGGCTCTTCCCGCTGGGACGGCTCCCAGCGCCGCAGCCCCACGGACAGCCCCGGGGAAGGCGATCTCCTGGCACCGGCACAACCAAACACCAAGTGTTCCCAGGTGCAGAATCTGCCGCTTCATAGCGACTGCTTTGGGTAGCTCTTTGTGTGCCATCCTCAAAGGGAATTCAAATAAAAAGGGTTTGGAAGCTCCAGCCCTGCTTTCCAGCAGGGAAACTGAGGCAGGGACAGCCCCACTCTCTGCTGTGCTCCCCACTGACCACTGGCACACCGTCCTGGTGAGATCCTGCACACAGTTTGGAAATTGGGAACTTCCTGCAGGTGTTTTGTCCATTTTCTGGAGGCAATTGAACTCTAAAGATTAAACTCCACGTTGTGAGTACAGGGTGTGGATCTCTGCTTTCTCCCACCTCTGTACTTTTTGAATGTTTTAGTTATTTTCCAGCGAATTTGACAGAGGAATTGAGGTTCACGATGCTTCTGCCACCTTCTGTCAGCAGGAGCTGAGCAGAGGAAAAAGTCCCCAGGGGTGACCTGAGTGAAGCTCCATCAGATGTTGGAGCAGTGGCACAGGACGGGGGAGGAAAACGAGATTTAATGGCAGGAAAAGCCTCAGCCAGAACTCCCAGTCCCCCATGAGACCCAAAGCTGCAGCAAACAGCCAATTTGGGCCTGATACTCATGTTAATATTATTTTTTCCTCCTGATTTTTCTGAATTCCCGTGGTTGTGTGTGTGAAGGGGTGTGGAGGGGAGACTGCTGCACTGGGCAAAACCCAGGCAGGGAGGCTGGAAAAGGGGGTCAAGGCACCAACCAAAACACCCAAATTTACATGAGGACAGCTGAGATGAGACAGGGCCCCCTTCCCTCCCCACTGCCAGCCTGGAACTGTGCCCCTGAGCCTGGCCTGATATGATCTCAAGTGGAATTGCATCAGTTTTCTCTACAAAACAAGGATTTGATGTAACCATTCGAGTATATCTCAGCTTAGATGTTCTGGAGCTGCATATGAAAGCTCCAGAAAGTTATTTATTTCAGCCCATTTAAAGTGTTTTTGCTGATGTATTCTGCAGAGTGGGTTTAGCATGTGAGCTCTTTAGTAAAATCATTTCTGTATTAATGAGACCTAACCCAAAGCCATTAAACGTGACTTTAAAGGAATACCTCAGCGAATCGCTCATATTGAGATGGATGGGAGCAGACAGAGAGTGTTTGTAAACTTACACATCGTCAAATCAAACTGGAACTCATTAAATACAGCAAAATTATTCACTGAATAATTCACTCGGCCTGAATATGAAAGATTTGGACAACCTTGGGTTGTTTGATTGAAAAACAGCTTATTTTTTATGCTCCTGTGCATGTGACAAAGTAAAAATATGAGCTGAAGGTGGGGAGCTCTGTCACCTTGATGTCGAGGGCCTTCCTTGGAGGAAGCTTCATTAAAGCTGAATTCTGACAAATTCAACTTGGAGGGAGGGTGGGCTTTGCTGGGGACAGTCATCCTGGCTGACTCTGAGGATTTTTAAGTATTTCTCATGTTTCATGCCCTGGTGGGGCTGCAGCAGCTCTGGGGAGCTTTGGGGGCTCAGGGGGTCTGAGCTTGGGCCACGAAGTGTTGGTCCTGGGTCAGCTCCATGTCCATGGAGGCTGTTCTGTGTCAGGCCAGGCTTTGAGATGCTGGGGGGAGTGGGAACCAAGCATTCCAGGGTTTTCTTTGTCCCCTAACTCCTGCCTGTCCCCAGGGATCTCCAGCTGTGCCAGGAGCTGCCCCAGCCCCGTGTGGGGCCCTACTCCCAGCACAGCTTCTGTGAAATTGGGGGCTCTGCTGCACCTTTTCCTGCCTGCAAAGCCAGAGAGCAGCTCCAAGGGCAGCTGGGGTTTGTGAGGGGATCCGGGCTCATGGCTGGATCCATGGCTCCAGCAGCCCCTGGGCCAGGAGAGGTGCTCCTGCGGGCTCTCCTCCCCCAGGCAGGGAGAACAGGCAGGCAGTGGGAAAAAGCCATAATCCCACTGTGGGTACAGGCCAGAGAAGTGATCTGGGCTGAGCTCCTCGGCCATCCCTGCGGCTCAGAAAGTGATCCTGCTGGCTGCCCACGAGGAAACTCTGGCAGGAACTCAAGGAATGCCTCTTCCCTGTGTCCCCTCCTGCTTTAACCCATCCCACCACCGGCACCGTGACTCCACAATCGGCTCAGGAACCTCCCAGCAGAAGAGAAAGCTTTAAACAAAATACAATTTTACAGTTCATTTCAGGTAATCACAGAGTCTATGTTCCGAAATGATCCTCTCGGCATTGCCCATGGAGAGCAGCAATGGCTGATTGGCATTCCATTACTAAACAGCTAAGCCATTCATAATGCAAAAAAACAGACTTGATGGAAAGATTTGATTCAGTTTTCAAGCTAGACTAATTCAAAACCCAGGGCTCTATAAATCAGAGCAAATGTTCTTTATAAAAAAAATATAGCCAGAGCCCATGTGCAGTATCAGATCTATGATTTATGTCTGTATCCCATTAAACTGAAGGACAAGCGAGGGGAGCAGGGCTGTCCCTGCAGCCTGGGGTCCTGCCTGCCCCATAATAAACACATCCAGTGACTGAGAAAATGGCCCCTGTATCCCAGGGACATTTGGGGACATTGGGCTTTCCCTTGGGGACGGAGCACAGCTGAACTGTGCCCTCCTGTTGCTGCCAGCAGGGACAGGGGGACACGGGGACAAGGGAACAGGGACACAGGGGCAGGGGCAGGGACAGTGATGGAGACAGGGGGACAGGGACACAGGGACACAGGGACAGGGACAGGGGGGCAGAGGATGGGGCAGGGCAGACCTGGCAGCACCGTGGCCATGGGAATGAGCTCACAGCAAGGCTCCTTCCAGGGCAGACTGCTCCCAGCCAGGTACAGCCCCGTGCCCAAGGGTGCCCCCCCTGCACCCCCAGACCCTGGGGTGCCTCTGGGGACTGTCATGGGATTGGTCTGGGTGCTCTCCATAGAACCATGGGATGCCTTGGGTTGGAAGGGACCTCGTCCCACCCCTGCCATGGCAGGGACAGCTCCCACTGTCCCAGGCTGCTCCCAGCCCCGTGTCCAACCTGGCTTTGGGCACTGCCAGGGGTGGGGCAGCCACAGCTGCCCTGGGAACATTTTCTCCTCAGTACAGACATTAGCTCTCTCCAACTCTTCTGAAACCTGTGGGTTTTCCTTCCTCACTGCACCACCTCAGTCCTGCTTGCAGAAATGTGGCTCAATCCCAGCCAGACCCAGCCAGACACAGCCCCTCATGGCCTCTTGCTCACTGCCCACAGTGGGGTGAAGGTAACATCTTGATAGCTCATGGATTGAGATAAATTCCATTTAATAGGGAAAGCAAAAGCTGCATCCACAAGCAAAGCAAACTAAGGGATCAATTCCCTGCTTCCCATGGGCAGGTGGGTGTTGAGGACCTCCAGGAGAGCAGGACCCCATCCCATGGAATGGTGGCTTGACCTCCATCCCCCAGAGCAGGAGCTGAACCACAGAGGTGCCCTCAGACCCAGCTGAGGTCTGTTGGAGAGGGAGGATCTCACCCAGGAGCACTCACCCTCAAGCTGCAGAACAGAAATTTCCCTAAATTTATTTCCTTCCCCCAGACTTGCCTGTCTGCTGGCAGCTTCACCATTCTTTGAGAGCCCAGTCCCTCTTGCAGCCTTGGCACAGTGAGTGGTGCTCAGGCTGCACCGAGTCCCTGATCCTGGGCTTCCTCCCTGCTCCCCAGGACAGAATCCATCCCCGGAGCTCTCTGCCTGTGCCCTGCTGCTGTTTATTCCCCTCCAGTTCCTGGAGCTGCTGCAGCCGGGGCTGTAACATCTGTTGGCAATCCAGAGCTCACAGGAAAAAGGATGCCATCGTTCAGGAGCCGACAGTGACATTTTAAAAGCTGTGTCTGAAATCCCCAAACAATTAAGAGGCATCTTTTTTACATTCCCTTCCTATCTGAGGCATTGCACAGGCAAGGCACCAGCTGAGAAGTACATGTAGATCTTGACAGGAAAAGCTGCGATTAATGAATAATGGAGCACCAGCAATATATAACTTCCAGGCGGAGCCATCGTAATTCAATCCAAACAGTAATATCAGGGTCTTTTCTTGGAGGAGTCTAAGCAGCAGTTAAATATTAAATAAAAAAGATGACATTTTATTTTATTTTCCTTTGGAGTTCTGCATCTCCTGATTCAAAAAAGCAGAAGGCAGAAAGTGCCACCACGGAGGGGGAAGGAAAGTTTAAATGTAAACTCACCTGCCCCCAGCCTGGGCTATAAAAGTGCTTAATGAGGGAAAGGGAGGGCAGGGCTGCAGCACTGGGCTGCACTCTCCGGACTGATTTACCACCTGGACTTGTGCCCTTCATCTTTTCATCATCACTCAGATCGCTGGGACTCTTCAAGGAAATAGCTTCAAACTTTTGTCCCTGGTTTTGTGTGCCTGGGAAGATGCGTTCTTAAAAAGCCCAATAATTCACCATCTGCACAGGAGCCTTGCTCAGTCATCCCGAGCAGAAGCAGATTTGATCCCATTAATGCAATGGGTTCTGCTTGCTCTCGATGTGGCCTTTTCCCCTTTTCTTTCACTTCTCCGGAGCTCTGCTCCCGTGCAGTGCTCCAGAGGCACCTCCAGCATTTCAGCTCTGCTTCAAATCTCCCCTCGCATTCCCTGGGCTGTGCCGGGGTCCCGGCCCCTTCTCCCACCTCACGTTCTCCCCATTAGAGCAGAAACCTCCCTTGTGGCCTCTTTGCACCTCATTAAATCCTCATTTCTTTCCAAATCTCACATCAGCCCTTCCCTCTCCCCTCTTCCTGGTGCTAGGGCTGATTTCACTGACTGCCCCAAGCACTGTCCCCTCCAGTGCTCCCACTAACGACCCCATGGAGCAGCGGAGCTCCTCTTGCATCCCCTGCACGGCAGCGATGCTCCGGGCTGCCGGGGTCACTTTCAAGGTGAAACCCCCCTCAGGCACCAGCCCTCTGCAGCAGGATGTATGAAACAGCGGGGTGACTCCTCTGCCAGTGACCACAACTCTCTGTGTTCTACAAAAATGGTGCTCCCAGCAAGGAGCTGTGAGGGAAGGGAGGGCAGATGGGGAGGACGGGGATTTGGGGTGCAGCAGTGGGTACCTGTAGGGCTGTGCATGGATTTGGGGTGCAGCAGTGGGTACCTGTAGGGTTCTGTGAGGATTTGGGATGGAGCAGTGGGTACCTGTTGTGCAGGATGCTCACACTCAGCCACTGTCCCTAAATTTCATCCAGTAAATGTTTGCCAATGTGTGGCATTAACTCTTGGTTGCTTTTCCACCTGCAGGACAAACCCTTTACTTCTTGTACTGACTCTGCTGTTCCAAGAGGAGCAGGGGGCAGACTGAGAGCATTCCTGGCACGGGAAACAAAGCCCCAGTTCACACAAAATCTGTTCTGCTGTAAGCTGAGCCCGGCTCCCCAGTGTTCAAGGGAGTGAGCAGTAACCCATGAGCTCCTCAAGGGATTTGTGCTCCACACCCCTCACCAGGCTCAGGGCTCTCCCTGGAGCCAGGAGGGCATCAGGCCTGGCACAAACACAGGTTTTGTCCCAGTGGAACTGGAAGGAGTGGAGAGAGAAGTGCCTGAGCTGACCCTGCAGGTGAGGGCTGGGTGGGGAGCACAGGGTCCTCTGGCTCCACAAATCCAGTGTTCCTGCAGAGATGGGAGTGGTGGGAGCAGGAGCAGCTCCAGTCCCTGCAGTAACAGAGCTGACCCATCAGATAAGGCACAAAAACACCACCAGCAGGAATACCAGATCCTAAATTCAGCCTGACTGTCAGGTTTATCCCTGAGCCACGCAGCAAAAAGCCCTCCATGGAGAGGTCCCAAACAGAGGCATCCCCGTGGAAGGTCCTGGGGACACAAGAGCCCAGCCAAGAGAGCCCGTGCACATGGCAAAGCTTCGTCCCCCCCTGGCCACTGAGACAGAGCTGAGCACAAACCACGCAGAGCCAGTCTGCAGTGCAGGGTTTCACAGACTTCCCTGAAGATCTGCCCCATGAGCAGCTCTGGTTTCCTTCCTCACTGCTCTGCCAGCCACCCGTGGAAGGTTTGTTTTATTTCTGACTCGCCTTCACAAAAGAACAATACTTTACCATCACCTCTTTTCTTTTTTCTTAATTCTTTAATTATACTTATTTAAAGTCTGTAGTATTTTTGGAGGGCTGAGGAGGAGGGATAGCAGGGTACAAACACCTTCTAAGACCTTTAATTCTGTCCAGATAAGAGAGCTGCACTAAATCATCTCCAAAAAGAGAGCAGAAGTTAAGATAAGACTGTGCTTTCAAAAGTATTCCAATAACTCCATTAGAGACAGAACTGGTAGAAAGCAAACAAGATGGAGCAAAACAGATCTTTCTGGAGTTTAATTTTTGTCTCACTGGAATTAGAAGGAACTCTCTTAACGAACAGCTTTTCTTCCCCAAGGAAAGGATTTTATTCCCTAGTAAGAAGTGATGGGATGAGAGAAAACGTTCCCAGGAAGCAGCAGGGGAGGTTTAGACTGGATGTTTGGAGACATTTCCCTATGGGAAGGGCTTGTCAAGCTCTGACAGAACTGCCCAGGGCAGTGGTGCAGTCACCATCCCTGGAGGGGTTTACAAGGTTTGTGGCACTTGGGGACATGGGCCAGTGGAAGTTTAGAACTTGTACTGAGGAGAAGTTGTGCCCACAAAAGCTGTGGCTGCCCCTGGACCCCTGGAAGTGTCCCAGGCCAGGCTGGATGGGGCTTGGAGCAGCCTGGGACAGTGGAAGGTGTCCCTGTGTTGGAATAAGATGGTCTTTAATGTCCCTTCTCAAACCATTTTAAGATTCTGACTGGAGAGTGGAGTGTGGTCAGGAGGTTTCCCTACCAAGGATGGAATTTGTTAAGCTTTTGGCAGAATGATTTTTATCTTTTTTTCACCCCCATGAGTTCTGCCTGCTTCCTGCTGCAAATTTCAATATTTCATCAGGAAAACAAAAGCTTCTTGGCTTTCAGTCGATGTTTTATGTGTTTTGAGCAGGATGTTGTGACACACTGTTGATGTGTTTCCAAGGGAAATGGGAGCTCCTCTTGCCCGAGCTCTCTGTGCTGTCACTGCTCCTTCCTTCACCAGCTCTGGCTGCCGAGCCTGATCCGGGTCCCACCCCGAGCCCCATTTCCTCAGAGCAATAAAGGAAATAACTGCAGCGCCCACGGCTATTTAAAACTCTCTCCAGGAGGCACAAATCCCCCACAGGATGAGCAGACAGCGCACGCTGCTCTCACATCCCGAGGGAAAACAGGGGAGGCAGGGAGGGAGGGAAGGGAGGCAGGGGGAGAGAGGGAAGGGAAGCAGGGGGAGAGAGGGAAGGGAGGCAGGGAGGGAGGGAAGGGAAGCAGGGGGAGAGAGGGAAGGGAGGCAGGGAGGGGGGGAAGGGGAGGCAGGGAGGGAGGGAAGGGAGGCAGGGCCGCTCCCT
Organism: Pyrgilauda ruficollis; assembly: GCF_017590135.1. Taxonomy (NCBI): domain Eukaryota; kingdom Metazoa; phylum Chordata; class Aves; order Passeriformes; family Passeridae; genus Pyrgilauda; species Pyrgilauda ruficollis. Next base: position 456,556 of record NW_024526377.1, read on the forward strand.
CGGCGCCCCTGCTCTGGGATGCTCCTGGGGAAGGAAGATATCCCGGACCTCAGGGCCCTGCGCCAAAGCCAGCGGGTGCCTCACCAAAACAACATCGCTCATCCGTGCAGCGCTCCCAGGGAATCAGGTGTTAATGGGGTGTCACATTTGTCTTGCTGACAGCTGGCATCACCGATAAGAATTAATCAGCTATAAATAAGTAAAAGTGATAAAACCCCTCCAATATCTACTAACAAGGCTATTTGTGACAAAAAAAAAAAAAAAACTAGTGTTGCTCTTATCTTACACAGAGGAAGGGGGGAAAGCAGCGAGGCAGATAAAAGCCTTGGGTAAATCCAGCACGGCTGGATTACGCTATTGGAGCCACGTTCCCGTGCTGTGGAGCACACACCTGCTCCTTGCTCCTCCCTGATAGCGGGCACAGGCAGCTTTAGCACCTCTTGGGTTTCCAGGCAAATATTCTTCAAGTGCAAGCAGAGTCTTCCAAAGCCTTGCACATTCACATGCACACCCACCATGCACCGGTGATGGGTTTGTGCAGGGTTTGTGCTGGACTCAGGCTGGGCTGAAGGGAGGGGATCTCCCAGGAACAGCTGTTAGCAAGCTGCAAGATAATCAATAATCTTGATGGAGATGCAATGGGTTCCTGGAGTCTGGAGTTTACGATTTTGCCATAAATAGAAATAATTGATTGCCCATTAGCTGGGAAGTGTGTTGAAAATTCTGTGGATATTTGTCCTTCCAGGGAAACACCTTTGTTTATAGACCCAGCCTGGAGCACACCAGGGCCCGTCCTTCCTGCTCCGGTCACTCCAGGGTGGGGACTTTGACTGGGATGACCAAGGCACAGTTGGTGCTTTGGAGATTTTACCAAAGGAGGGGTTCTGTGTCTTGCCTGCTTTGGGGACCCTCTGCTCCCACCCCGGGATGATCCAGCTCTGCTCTGACCCTTTTCCTCCCACGATTTTCTGAAGCAAAACCACGACTCTAAACACTCACTGCAGCCACTGTATCTTCACAGAAATATCAATGGGATCTTGTCTGTTAAAATCCCATCTATTTGAGCATATAATTTTGCCAGAGTCAGAATCTATTAGTGAAATCTCAGCCCTGGTGACAAGATAACAGAATCCTCAAATTAAATAGGGTTTCCACAATTACAGCGTCTCTCTTTCTTTCCCAGCATTAACACCATAAATGCTGCTGTCAGACAAGATAAAATCTGAATTCTATCCTGACAAGGCAAATGTTATCAAAGATCAGTTAATTACACACTGGATTTCAGAGAAGGCAAATAAACCCCCTGCGGGTTTGTGTGAAAACTGCTGTCTTCCCACCAGCTCCTCCCTGGGCCACCAGGCACGATTCCCTCATCCCTCCCTCCCTCTCCAGCACGCTGAGGAAATGGGATCCACACTTTCTGCTGGTGTCAGACTTTGCCCCCAGCCCAGGGCAGGATGCTGACAAGGGAGAGGCGCTGGAGGTTTGAAGTGTTTCCTGCAGGAACGGACTTGTAAAAACCTGCTGGGTTTGTGAGGAGGCTCTGTGGCTCTGCAAAGAGCTCTTTCAACCCAGCCCATTCTGCGTTTCTCTGATTTATTTCATTAAAACAATTGTTTCCCTGCAGGAATTGTCAGAATGGACACACATCTTCTCTTATCCAGTAGCTGCTTCCCTCCAGCTGGGAGTTTTTTCTTCCTGTTCTTTGTATTTGCAAATAAGGTATTTAAGCCTTATTTTGAGTGGCAGTCTGTGTTGGAGGGGGATGTTTTCCAGCTGCTGTGAGTTCACATGGAGCTGTATTCCATCCATCTCCAGCAGCACTGCAGGTGGATGGGACATTCCCACTGCTCATCCCAAGATCCCGATGGAAGCATGAGAAGGCTGCTATTAAGAGCTGTCAGCCACAGGTGTTGCACAGCCCACAGTAAGAAACAGGCCAAATTCAGAAAATTATATGGAAAAGCAGAGCCTGTGGATATCTCTGATTGTTGCATTTAAAATTCTCTTCAGCCCTGCAGGGTGACCGCTCCATTGCTGGATTTTTGCTAAACACAGACACTACGAGTCCAGGACACAGCCCAAACCCCCTGGTGCTGCTTTGCTGACTCTGCCCTTGTGCCCCAGTCCTGCCTGTCTCTCCCAGCTGTGTTTTCCCACTTTGCTGCCTCCTGCCCTGCGTTCCCGGCGTTCCTGGGGCTGGCAGCTCCATCCCAGCCCAGCACAGTGATGTCTGTGTGCAAAGAGCTGTCACACGTGTGGCTGGCACTCCGAGCAGGATAAATGTTCTTCCCGTTAAGTGCCTCATGGGGAGGAGAGCTGATGATGCTCCACCAGGCTGGAATGATGGACTCCACTTCCCACGCTGTCCCTGGGGAGTGGGGTCAGGCAGTGCTCCGCTCCCACCACGCTCCTGTCATCCTCTCCACCCCCACTAATCCCCTGCAATTCTCCACTTCTGCTCAGGGCAAGGTTCCTCACGGCCCTCGCCGTGCCTGGGCTCAGGGCTGGGCACTCTGCACCTGGATGGGCTTCCTGGAGGCCAGGAGCAAGTTGGGAAAGGCCCACCAGCATGGCAACAACTCGGCTGCATGGTGGGACTGGGAGAACCTGGTGGGACTGGCAGAAACACAAAATTTAGGCTTCTTGACTTGTTCCTTCCTCCCCCTTCTATCTCCATCTCCACCTCTCTTCTTCACCATCCTTTTCCATTCCCCCTCGGATCAGTCTTTCCTGAGGATACTTTGAGGTCTGGAGTGCCAGGATTTGTGTCAAATGCCGTGTGACAAAGGAGCTCTGCCACCCACACAAGTGTGATTAATGTTACCAACAGTCTGAGCTTGTTGTCGCAGCTTGCTTTTAATACAGGAGGAAAAGAGCAAGAAAAGAGAAGGAAAAAAAGGACACGGATAATTCATGGAACCAGGGTGCAGAGAGAGGCCTGGTTGTGATTGTCTAGGAGCAGTCTCAGTTCTCCTCCCAAGGAATCAGTGTCCCTGTGCTTAAGCTCAGCCCAAGAAGGTCAGAGAATCATGGAATGATTTGGGTTGAAGGGCCCTTAAATCCCATCTCATTCCAACCCTGCCATGGGTAGGGAACTTCCTCTAGACCAGGGAACTCCGAGCCCTGGCCTGCATCTCTGTGCTAGAATGAAATACAAGGGAGCTCAGCCCAAATCAAGATAAAAATTAAGATCCTCATTATTTAAATGGGAGCCAACTGCCTGAAAGTGAAAGATGGTGGAACCCCCCACTGCTCATTCCTTTGGTTCCATAGCTGGTGACAGGCACTGCCATTCCTGCTGGGACAGGGCAGCTCCATCCAGCACAGCAGTGCCCACTGGGAAAGGCCTCGTTGCCACCTGATTGCTCTTCCCCATTCCACACACGGAGCTTCTCTCCCTTACTGAGCAGAGGAAAAGGGCAGAACAAATTGGAATATGCAAAATGCTCATTCCTTGCATGTCCCACCTGGTTGGTCTCCCTGGGGCTCTCTGGGGTTTCCATCACTGCTATTCACCAAGGGCACCATTGCTGTTTTTGTCGTTTCCTTACTGAACACAAAAATACCAAATTTCCCCTGCCCTGGGTAGAATGTGGAGCCACTGCTTTCATGGTTAACGAGCCCCAGGTGATGCCATACTGGTCTGACTGGTGCGAGAGCTCCTGGGCTGGTTGGTGGCTCCCAGGGACGTGGTGAAACCTCACTCCTGCTTTGGGATGATGTATTTCACACAAAGGCACAGGCACAGCCATGAAATAAAGCAGTACTTAATTGCAAAGAAAAACGCAGGGATGGGAACCTAGCAAAAAAATTCAGGATTTATTTGCTTGTGGGAAGCAGCAGAGGTGGGGCATTGGCAGTAATTGACTTGGAGTAGGCTGCAGATCCATTCCCTGCCTGGAATTTACACCAAGCTCTCTAAGTACATCCTCCACCAGGGCTTCCATCATGTCAGACTTGTCAAACGCGGGTAATGCAGATGAAACACTTTAAAAGAATCTCATTTTCAGGACAAGCTGATCACTCTTTCCTTGAAAATAAAGCCCTTGTAAAAGATCTTAATTTAAGCAGTCAAAGATTAAGCTGCCCAGAGTGATTGCCTGCTTTTGCTGCAGAATTTCCTGGCATTTAGCACGAGGCTGTTCATGATGTGTCACGAGCTTTGAGCCTCATCCTGCTGAAAAACAGCAACTGGGGGGCAAAAGGAGACCAGAGGGAGGCTGTAAAGCCTAAAGTGACTCTTGCAGAAAAATAGAGGCAGGTACCAGTTTTGCCCTCGTCCCCAGTCCCTCTGCAGCTCTCCTGGAGCCCCTTCAGGCCCTGCAAGGGCTCTGAGCTCTCCCTGGAGCCTTCTCCTCTCCAGGGGAGCACCCCCAGCTCTCCCAGCCTGGCTCCAGAGGGGCTCCAGCCCTGCGGCAGCTCCGGGGGATTGATCTTCACCTTTGTCTCTGGAGGTGACAGAGTCCCTGAAGGACCTTGCTGCAGCCTGTCCCACCCTCACCCTGCTCCTTCACCTCTTGTGATCCCAGAATTGAAGGTAAGTTCAAGATTTTGTCTCCTAAACTGTGGTTTAGGAGAAATCTGAGCAACAGCTGAGTCAGTGCTGGCCCAACTGGAGGGGGAGCTTTTTGTTCAGAAGGGCACAATGTCACAGCACACTGAGAGCTGGTGTAAAAGGAGAAAACAGGGATAAAAGGAGCAGTCAGAGGAAGAAATCAAGTGAACAAAGCTCATTTCCTTGAGGTATTTGAGCTTCTGATCAACTCTAATATCTTCAAGCAGCAGAAAGCCTTATTTATATATTATTTATCTTTGGCTTAAAAAGAAGCTTTCTCTCATGTGACAGCTTCTGTCTGGATTTTTGTGCCATCTTCTTTTCTTTTTCCTGTGTTTGTTTTTTTTTCTTCTTTTTCTTTTGGGGCATCTTAACAGAGCTGCTCTGCCTCCGTTTGCTTTTGTAGCCACAACTTCAAGGCCTGACCTTGGTGTAACTCCTGTCCATGGCCTCGGGCTCTGCCTTGGCCCTGCGTCCCCTCCTGCCCCGGCTCTGATCTTCCTGGAGCTCCACAGCTCCACGTCCAGGGCTGCTTTGTGCTGCTGACTGGGGAGGGGTGGAGTGGAGCATGTTGCTGCCTGTCCCTGGAGGAGAACTTCTCCTCATTGATGTGGAAAGCAGAAAATAAAGTAGACGATTGAACTCTTTATCTTCAGGGAATAGTTTTGTTCCCCCCATCCCCTCCCTGCAGATATGAAAGCATCTCAGCTCAGGGAAGCACTGGGAGCACGGTGAGGGGAAGGCAGTGCTCAGAGCAGCAGGCACATTTATTTCCAGCACAGGTGACTTGTGACCCGCTTTGCCATGTGTGCTTTTGCACCCCTCAGATAGGGCACCTGGTGCCTGGAGTGCCCCAGCTGTGCTGCTTTTGTAAACCTGCCTTGGGAATGGTGAGAAAAGCCCAATTCCTCAGGTTCAAAGAGGTTGCAAAAACGGCACATCAGGGCTGTTAAAGATTGCTGGGATTGAACCAGAGACACATCAAAGGGCAGTGGGTACAGAAAACTTTAAAAATGTTCCTTCTGGGCTCTCAGGAGTACTCTGTGCCTGTCCCCACTGCTGTGCCATGGCACCATCCCACATCCTGTGGGGTCCAGCCCCTGCACATCTGTGCACAGCTGCAGGCAGCAGGGCTCCCCCTTGGCAGAGTTCCGGCCAAGTGGAAAATGGGAATTTGTAGGTACGAGGCCTTTGATTTTCCACTGGGAAAAGAGCACAGGCAGACAGAGTTGGGAGCGTAAATCAGAGCTCACTGATACGGATCCAAAAATGCTTCCAGATCAATATTTAAAAGAGTGAGGTAGGAAAGGCAACCACAGTCCCTCTCTATCCATCAGCTCTGCACAGCGCTGCTTATCTCATCTATCTCCTATCCCCCATCTCCTCCCAGGCTCTTCTCTCCCCATATCTGCAGAACCATCGAGCCCTCCAATAATTCCACTGTGTTCCATCCTTGCTTCTACAAGTGAAGAATCCCAATACTGAGACCTCTTCTCACTCTTTACTCATGAACAGGAGGCTTGGGAGTGAAATTAGGATCAGAGCTGCTGACACTGAGCTTTATCCCGCCAGGCAGGTCCCTGCTGCTGCTGGACATTGTTGTGACCCGCTGGGAAAGACTTCACACCCTGGCAGCTCCAGGTAAGAACCTGCTGCTGTTTTCCTGTTTGCCCTTCTGGAGTCAGGAGCAGGAATATTTGGATGCTGTTGAGAGGGTCAATACATGGTAAATGTCAGGCTGTTGGAGCCTCTTGGGACAGCCCCCCTGGGTGTCACAGCTGTCCCCTCACGCTGTGGGGTTGTCACCTGTGGTGGCACCACAGCAGAGGAACAAATGCCTGTGAGGGGACCCAGAGCCAGGCAGCTGAAATGCCGTCTGAGCTTCGTAGCCCCTTATCTCTCAGCGAGCTGAGATGGCTCCTGATTTCCTGATTTCCACGGCATCCTCTGCCCTCTGTGAGGTCCTGCCCTCGTGGGGCTGGGCACAGGGAAGTGCCATTATCTCTGCTGCAGATAGAAGTGCCTCTCTACAGCTCAAATCCCCTCCTCCGGGTGCAGGATACACCGGGCAGTATTTATTTATTTAAAATGCAGTAGTCTGTGGGGGGATGGGCATGAAATTCATCCTGTATCAGTGTGCCACAGGAGGTGAGAGTCCTCTGCTTGGAGAGAAAGCAGAGCTCGAGGTGTGGATCATTCCCTAAAGGAATTACATCCTGGGAATGTCTGTGTGCCCCTGGCCGTGGAGGTAGGGCTGTCCTCTGCCTTAAAACACCTGAAGCTGGGTAAGGGAAATGCCTCTGACACCCATGGGAATGAGACTTGGGGTTACTGCCAGGATTTCTGGGGTCTGACTGGCTCAGAGGGGCCTTGGGGCAGCTTGGGAAGGAGCAGGCTGTTGAGCCCTGTTGGCTCCTCACAGATCCTCACCACTGGCTGCCTTTCCTGCTCCCAGCAGCTGCCCAGAGGGATGAATTGCCCTCTGGAAATACCTTTTCATGCCATGGGCTTAACTCTAAAGCCTGACTTTAAGGTGGGAAATCTGCTTTAATTAGGCAGGAAGTCCAACTGATACATTCACTTCTATCTCTCCATCCTGGTGTTTCCAGCACATCTTCCCAGAGCTTTTGGGAATTATTTCAAGCCAGCAGAGTGGAGGGCAGGCACAGGAGTGTGTGAGGAAGTGTGAGCTGAGTATTGATACAGAACTTTCGTGTCACTCAGACAAGTTTGTGCAAGCAGCAAAGTTCACATTTATGTGCAAATGAGGAGACAGTCACACTGAACTGGAGGGAGAGGATGCTAATGAATGTTCTGCCAGGCTTTAAGGAGAAGATATTGCCCAATGCTGTGGAAAATTAAAATTTGTTTCTAATATGTATGGTAAATTTAATGCTAAAGACCAAAGATAAATGGGAAGGGAGTTTAATCTGAGCTGACCCCATTTTTGCTGGAATGTCATTTGCTGTGGTTTCTGCTTCCTTTCAGAAAGCAGGAGACACTCTAATTAGTTCTTGCATTCTGCACATCCATTATTGCTCCCAAACGTTGAGAGGAGAATGTGAGGGATGCTGGGAAAGGAGCAAGGGAACCCTCCCGGACCCAGAGTGCTTCCAGGAGAACACAAATGGAGGGACTGGGGCTGCAGAGCCACTCCTGACTGGCAGGAGGAGGAGTTTTGGGTTCTGAGGGCTCTTGTAGAGGTCACTGCTGTGAGATGTGGTGGCCATGGCATTAAATTTGGGATTTAACTCACTTTGGGATGGAAAGAGCTGCCTGACTAAAGAGGATCTGGAGTGTGCAGGGCTTTGCTGGTCTGAGGTTCCTTGAGATGGATCCAACTTCCAGCTTTTTCAGAATTTAACACGCTGCCCACACTGCACACACAAATGCAAGGATCCTCCTTTGCATTAAACTGTGAATTCACACAAACTGATCCAGCTATGGAAAAGCTGATTTGCAAAAAATCCCTTGCCAGGCAAAAGATGAAACCAGAGGACCCTTCCTAGCCTTCATTCTCAGAGGAAAAGATTCTGAAATAACACGATTTATGGAAATTCCCTAGGAATAGATCAGAGTTGGAGCTTTATCTTCCTTAAATAGTTCCCTGTGAGGCTTAGGGAAGCTTTCCCTTCAGGGTGGGTTTTCAGCCAGGGCCCAGGTTCCCCCCAAGGCACTGAATTGCAGAGCTCGGGAGATGCAGAGGAGGTGAAAGCTGAGCTCAGGGAGCATCCCTGGCACGGAGGGAGCTCCCCCAGGGCCGTGTCTGGCCTGACCCAGCCCATCAGCTCTGCTGACCCTCCCTGGAAGCTCCAGCAGCTCAGAAATGAGCCTGCCTGCTGCTGCTGGGGCTCAGCAAACTCAGCAGCAGCTGATCGAAGTTTGCAGCTCGGATGAGAGGCCTTGGAACTCCTCTCAGGGACATTCAGGTCCCTCCAAGCCCTGCTGAAGGAATTTAATTGGCTTGTGGCTATGACAGGTTATAATCAACCTGTCCAATTTTAATTTCAGCCTCAGCTATGTGGCAGATCTGTGTTTATTTTTTTAACGATCTGCTTTATTTGAATGGTGAAAGTGCCCTGCTAAAAGAAAATAATCCCACAGCTGTTTTCTCCAGGCAACTGGAAAAGTTCCTCCTGCAACTGATGTGTTTAAATGGCAGTGCCCAGGAGTGAGAGGCTAAGGGAGAGTGGCTCCTCCTGAAGGGTTAATTACCCTTTGTTGGACTGTCTAAGAGGAAATGGCATCAAACAGCCAACCCAGTTACCTGTGTGGAGAGCTTCAAATGAGAAATGTGATTTGGCCCCTGGTGGAGAATTCACCACTCCAGGACCTGGAGAAGGATCACTTCCTGGCAGGAAGGACTCAGTCCTGAGAGACCATCCACACAAAGCCCTGCAGGGAAAGAACTGACTCAGTCAACAGGGGATGGGCTCCAGATACCTCACAGGGGTCACTGGGCAAAGCCAGTCTTCTGTCTGGAGCTGAGTGTGGGACGTGGTGTCATCACTCCCCTTGTGAGCCCCCCTTGCTGCCCGTGACTGCCACAGGGCAGCCTGAACACTCCAGAAGTGACGGGTCTTATTTTGGTTAAAAATAGTTTTAGAAATAATTATAATTCCTGGCTTCTGTATGAATTATTGGGAAGAGGGACACTTGGACTGTGCCTGTGGCCATCAAGTGCATTTTCAAGCGGTCACATGAGTGCAGGTGTAACTGCCACAGGATTTTTCTCTCTCTGAAAAGAGAGGCCAGTTGAATCTGGAGCTTTGTTGGGAATTGTATTCCTTTGGACAGAGAGGCCCTGCCCTGTGAGGTATGAGGGCAGCAGGAGGGCTGGGGCACGGTGCCAGCCCTGCTCCAGCTGCCCTCACATCGCTGCCAGGTGTGCTCTGTGCCAGCCCCTCAGAAGCCTCCCGGCCCGCTGGGGAGTGCCAGCTCTGGGATGAGGCTCTGCAGGGGATGATCTGGAGCTGTCTGTCACCATTACAGCACTTGGCTTCCCAAACCCAGCCTGACAGGAGCGTTTTGTCCTGGGGGATGAGGACCTGATCCAAGAGGACACCTTCCCCAGCCGCTGCCAGGCTTGGCCAGCCCTGCCCATCCTGGCACAGGGAACTGGGATTCTGCTCCGTGCCAGGGGGAATTCAGAATCCAGCGTTTTCCCCGTGCTGGGTGGGAGCTGCAGTGGCTGTGGGAGGTGTGTGGGGTGGGCAGGGGATGGCTAGGGTGTGCTGTGTCAGGGCACCACTTCAAACCATGGCGAGAACCAGCTCGACCCTACGGAGTTTTATGCCGGTGTAATTACCACTGCTGGGCACAGGGGATATTTTTAGCCTGCTTGCCTAAGGAAATTAAGCTTATATGATGATGGAATGAATGCGTGAGTGTTCCCGCATGTTTATTCTGACCTTAATAATTTTTGAAGCCATTGGCAGTTTCAAGCAGATTTGATGGGGGAGGAAAGCAGTCTCACATACAATTAAGGTTTTATCCACACTGTGAAAACACTGGTCAGGTTGAAGAGAGAAAGCCCATAAATGCTCCCAATCAGCATTTCTTGTCTGAACAACAGGCCAGTGCGTGGGCTTCTACCTCACCAGTTATCAAAGACTCCACACCAGGGGAGAGAATTTAGCAAAACCCATTGGAACGGCAGGAAAGGATTTGATCGGAGCTCGCAATCAAGCATGAAATGCAGATCTTGGGGAAACAGGGCTTTGTTATTCCGTGTGCTGATGGGACTGCATATTAACTGCTGATTAGTTGTATCAGCACAAAGGCAAGAATGGATTTAGTTGGAGGTATAAAGCCGTTCCTGGTAGCACAGCTTGTTCCTCTTCCCCACATAAGTGCATTTGTGTCAGTCAGGTTGTTTGCTGCACTCAGGGAGTTAATGCTGCTCTCACTTTGGGGCATGAGCAGGGCTTAAAAGCCCGGAGTATTTCACATGGAGATTTCGGTGCCGGGGTAAACCCAACCAGCTGTCAGATCTGGTTCTCTGCTGTACTTAAAGTGACACGGATTAGGACTGGGGAAGGGAGTTCTTAAGGCAAATCCTCTGCCTTGCTGTTCCTCAGAGGCTGCGATGGAGCTGTGCTGGGGAGAGGCGTGGGGGGCTCAGCTTTGGGGGGTCCAGAGAGACCCCTCCTTAATCCAGCCCTGAACCCCAGCATGGCTCAGTGTCCATAGCCACTGTCCTTTCTGCCTCCCTCAAGCTTTTCGGGGTGGGAAAACCACATCCCTCTCCCACATTTTGGAACGAGCAGCAGGCACCCGCATCCCCCCAGCTCCCGAGCTTCTCCCCCTGGTTCTCCTCCAGGGAGACATCCATGATGATTACATGTTCCTCAAACATGCACAGGAGCCTTCTTAAAATTAACATCATCTCCATTTCATTTAGCAAAACTCACACTGGGGCTTAATACAGTTTAGCAAATTCACTAGAAATTTCAGCTTTTGCTCAATTCAGATCAATTTTTCAGAGAGTCCCTGCATGGACAAATCTCCTGAGGCGCCTGACAGCAGCCAAGCCTTGCCATGTGTGGCCACAGGGACAAACTGGAATTTTGGAATTGGAATTGGCCGAGATGTGTTTTGTTTACCCTCTTCCCTGCTCTCAGCTGAATGATGGGCAAAGACCTTCCAGCTGCACCAATCCCTTCCAGCCTCTCACCCTCCCACCCACCCCAGTGAAAGCTCCGGGCATTGCTGGGGACAGTGGGGTCACACAGCTGAGCCCAGAGCAGCTGGGGGTGGGAGATGCTGCTGCATCTCTGCCTGATTGCCTGGCAAAGCCACCAGGGCTCCGAGGTGAGAAAGCTGCCATAAAATCCAGTGCCAGAAGGGATTTCATGGGAATGCTTCAGATCCCAGGCTGGAAACTGTGGCATCTCTAAAGAAACAAGCCCCACTTCAGGGCAGTGCTGTTCCTCCTGGGGTTCACCCCATTCCTGCCTCCAGGGTGATTTGTTTGCAGAGTGACTTTAATTAAGTCACTGGGAGCCCTGTGGGTCTGTGTCAGCTCTGCTCTGCACACCCTGGCAAAGAAACCCCAGCGAAACATCCCTTGTCCTGCTCCTGCCAGCTCAGGGCAGCTGGAATTGCACTGCTGCCAGCACAGGGATCATCAAAGCTTCCCCAGACTGTTCTCAAGGCTCTGTTTGCCATAAACTGGCTGGGTGAGAACCACAGGGAATAATGATGAACAACATCCTTGTTGGACATTGGGGCTTGGAGTGCTCTGGGGCTGTGGGAAGTGTCCCTTCCCATGGCAGGGGTGGAACAGGATGGGCTTTAAGGTCCCTCCCAACGCAACCATCCAATAATTCTGTGATGATTTAGGATGGGAGAACTCCTCTCTCTGCAGGTGCTGACTCCTGTTGAATCAGAGCATCCCAGGAGCTGTCTGTGTTCCAAACTAGCCTGGCTCTCCAGGTGCCCTGAACCCCTGCACACACAGCAGCTCCACTCTGGAGCTCCAGCTGCCGTTGGAGGACGCCCAAGGCACCACTGCAGGGCCAAGGTATTCCTGAATGGCCCCCTGCTCCCCTGGGGCCCTGCAGGATGGGCCTGCCTGCTCCCTGCACACAGTGAGTTACAGACACCGTGGAACTGACTCCATGTGCAGCTCCTCAGAGGGAGCATCACAGCACTGGCAGCCCCAGTGCTCATTACAGCCTTGCTGGAAGGATGGAACGAGCTGCTCTGATGACAACAGCAATTCCTTCCTGTCACATTTGGTGTGGTGGATCCATGGGGAATGCCGGAAGAGGGAAGATCAGGGTAGGCTGGAGCTGTGGGATGTGCTGAGGTTGGAAAAGCTGACACCAGAGCGTGCTGGTGACAGATAGGGCAGAGCTGAGGCGGCAGTGGAGCTTTCCCAGATCCCCTATAATGCTGTCACACTGATCTTTTACAAATATTTATTGGAACATTCCAGGGGACCCTCTGCTCCCGGGTTCTGAACATCAGCAGCTCTGAGGGTGGTTTGATGCCCGGGGATGGTCTGGATCCTTGCAGAGCTGCCACTCACCATGGCTCCCCCAGGAATGCTGACCAGGAGTGCTGACCACACCCTGGGGTGTGTCCCTCTTGACATGGGGACGCTGCTGGGACCCCGTGGGCAGAGCTGGCACTGTTGTGTCATTCTCCACACTCACTCCATGTTCACTCCATGGCCTGGAGGAGGGCAGGAAGAGGGAAACCTCAGAGGATGGAGCCTGGAAGGGAGCCTTGTGCTCTCCCCAAAGTTTTAACCCTGGGCTTCTCCCCCTCTCTCTTTCAGGCTGCTCATAACCCAGGTAGTTTTCTAAATTTGTGCAAAGGGATAATCCATGATTAACAGCCATTTTAATAAATGGCTAATCAATTTATATGGGTTGCTATAGAGTTTAATAAATCAAGCCCAGGTTGATTATTACCATGGCTTGTGGCCATCCTGTAATGCCTTCCTCTGATGTGCTTCTAATAGTCTGGAACCTCCAGTGCTGCTGTCAGGAACTCATTTAAAACATCAGGCAATGTTTTTTAACATGCTAAAAGCACAGGGTGAGTAAATATTCCTCTCTACTTGTACGTCACATGACCTTTCATGGTGGCAAATTTGGGTGCAAAGTAATGTCCATCAGGAGCCTTGGTAAGCTGGGACTCGTGGAACTTGGAAGAGAAGCTAGGAGGGAGGTGTAATTGTAGGAAGGGTGATGCTGAGCTGGACTGGGGTCATGTGGGGCCTGAGAGGGGCCAGGAGAGAACTCCTGGTGGGGAGGAAATGGGGAAGGGGACGGCCAGACCCCCTCCCCAGCCTGCAGCAAATTCAGTGCCCAGGCTCTGCAGGGAGCTGCAGGCTGTCCTTGGGCCTCACGCTCCAAAGTCATGGATGGATTTATCCCGAACTGCTCGTGCCCTTCCTTCCACAGAGTCACAAGGCAGCTGGGGCTCCAGGGGCCTCTGGAGGTCACCTGCTCCCCAGGGCCACCTCGCTCAGCGTGTCACAGGGTCACCCTTTAATCTGCCTGTCCTGTGGTCCTGCAGCCACACATCTCTGTGCAGTCCAGAGGAATCACACTGAGGGAATGTTTATGTCACTGCACACAGCAGAGGTGGAAAATGTCTCTCTGAAAGGGCTGAACTTTGCTCACAAACACCCAGGAGGGACTGGGAACTATTCCATGGCCTGGATGTCCCAGCTGGCATCTCACTGTCCCCAGAAAGTCACCCTGGCTCTTCCCAAGGCCGTGTCCTGCCAGTCAGGGGGGACGGTGATTTTCCAAAGGAGAAACAGGAGTTCAGTACTTGAACTGATCCCTCAAAGAGCCAGAATTCCTGCTGCTCTCCAGCCCCTGTGTTTTCAGAGCCATCGAGACAAAAGAGGATCATGGTACATTAAAAAAGTCAAGCAAACTGTGAGCTTGAATGTTTAAAGCCCCACAGCCGGTAGGGTTTGCTTTTTTTATATTCTAATTTTTTTTTTTTTTTCCAGCTTGATTCACACAACTCTTTGGAAGAAGCCCCATCTGCTAAATATAGTCTGAAACCTGTAGCTGCCTGGAAAGAGAAGTGTGGTGATTTCTGAAAAACTCCAGCCTATAAAAGCTGACACACAGCCACTCACACTCTCTAAAAACCATCTCCTGGTGGATTTATTAGTCTTAGGCAACAGCAGTTGGTCTGAAAAGAAAATGTATTTAACCTTTCTTTTTAATTGTCGCACTGTTAACCTGTCAGTTCTACATGGGGCTGTTAATAATTCCGCTTTAAATGTCTCAAAAGAACTTTCATGTTTAAATATTAAACACTAAAACTTGGGTACACTTAGCAGAGGATGGAGGCAGTGCTCAGAGCAGTAAATGTGGCTCAATGCAGAGTCCACTGCAGTGCCTGGGAATTGTCACTCGCAATCCAACAAGCCCAGACACAGCGTAGGCTGCAAATCCTGATCCCAGGGTCAAACCCTCAGAGCTTTAACCATGCTGAACTGTGGGGTTTAGCCTGGGAACGACCTGGTTAGACCTTTAGAGCTGGGCTTTACCTTCAGCTTAAGGTAAGATGCACATTGAAGGCACAATTCATTAATTAGGCTGAGCTGACAACAATTTAACTGCTCCTGCAAGAGGTGCACACAGATCACCTGGGCTTTGGAGGAGCTGTCAGCTGCGAATTAACTCCCAGTTTGTTTAAACAGGAGTAGTCCTGTGTTAAAGGCCATGGTTTGAACCATCTGCTGGACCTAAAGCCTTCCTCCTGTGGCAGAAAGGTGTCCCAGCCTGGCTCACACCCCTGGCAGCTCTCACCCTCCCCTTCCCATGAGGATATTCATGGAGCCCTTCCCAGTGGGGATATCTGGGGAGCCTCTGTCAGCAGGGATATTCATGAGCCCTTTCCAGCAGGGGTATTTGGGAGCCCTTCCCAGCAGAGATAATCATGGAGCCCTTTCCAGCAGAGGTATTTCAGGATCCCTTTCCAGCAGGGGTATTTGGGAGCCCTTCCCAGCAGGGATGTTTGAGGAGCCCACGTTGCTGTGATGGAGCAGTCTTGGTGACACCTCCACACTTCCCTTGGCAGAAGCCCTGCAAGAGCCTCACAGGCTCTGCTCTACTCCCTCCAAACCCAGGACAAACACCCAGAGGCTTTCTGAGCCTGGCCAGGACACCATGGACCGTTCACATGAGTCAGGAGAGCAGGACGGGTGCTGAACACATCCATGTCCTGTCTTGGCCCTTCCAGTCAGGATGTTTGCATCCCTGGGATGCCACAGGGCAAATTCAGCATTGTTTGTGAAGGTGGCACGACTCAGGGCCTGTCAGGTTTGCTGAGGCTCCCAGGGCACTTCTTACCCCCCGTTGCTGATGCAGACAGCAATATAAATAAGTGTAATTTATGCACCAAAGGAAAGGTGCGAGTTAAAATAACTCCTAGCCTAAAATAACCTCTACGTGGGGAAAGGGGGAGAGAAGGGGAGATTGAAATTTGTGCTGTGGAGAGCATCAGCTCTGAACTTGGCCCTGGGCCTCAAAGCTTTTAAAAATAAGGAGTAAGTTTAGTCTGGAGGTCCTCCACGGCTCTGCTCCCCTCTGCAGGACTGTGGCCAAGCTGCGGGGCTGGCAGGGGCAGGGACAGGGATGGGACAGGGACGACAGGGACAGGGCAGGGCAAGGACAGGAGCAGGGAAGGTGCTGAGGCGCTGGGTTTCCAGGGCTGCTCCCTCCCTGCCTGCTCCCAGCTCTGCCAGGCTGGCAGGAACCGGGGCCGCCCCGCAGCACCAGCAGTGCCCATTCCATGCCCCCTCCCAGCCCAGCCCTGAGCTGCCTTTTCCTCACGCTGATGTCCCCTCAGGCGGCTCCTGCAGCGTCAGGGATTTATCGCATTCAATACTCGGCAGTGACCCGAATATTCCCCGCGCTGGTGTCACCCTGCCTGATGGCCACTTAGTGTTTAATTGTCCCTGGAGGCAGCGCTGCCGTGCCGTGTGCCCGCTGCCCCCGGCAGTGAGGGGTGACAGGCCGCTGTGCTGTGCCAGGCCCAGCGCCGAGCCGCTGACACTCCGTGCCCGTGACATGTGCACCAACCCCGGGCTACGAGCTCATCTGCAACATAATGAATAAATATCCCCGCGTTTGAAGGGGAGAGGCTGTCAAAGGTTTTCTAAAAATAGTTGGTAATTGGCTTTGTATCAGGCTGATGATTGTCTGCGACGGTCTCTCAGAAGCCTGGAAGCCACAGCTCCCTCCTGGTGCATCCCTGTGCTCCAGAGCGGGCTCCAGGGCACAGGCACAGCTCTCCCAGCTGCAAACACCAGCAGAGGATTTCCCTCAGCGCAGGGCAGTGCCCTGCTCCCCACGGGATGGGAACACAGCTCCTCCAGTGCTCTTCTGGGAGTGCTGTCCTTTGGGGCACTGGGGACAGCTCAGGAGGGTCCAGAGCAGGAATCCCAGGGGATTTACTGCCCCTGATCCTGATCCCCATGGTTTGGCTGTGCTGGCTCCTACCATGAACCCCTCAGTTCTAGAACTCTTCCTGCTTTGGAAAAACAAAATCTTAAAAAATCTAATATCCTGGTTGAGTGTTTGTGTCAAGGGCAGAATCTGATCCCAGAAATCAGTGGGAGAAGCCTGATGGAGACCCTGATGAGTGGGAGAGCTGAGCCTGCTCCTGCCCCATGGATCCATGGAGACCCCCCCAGCCCTGCCCCAGTGCTCATCCCTGCTGCTGGATTTATCCCACGGGATGGAGCAGCTGGGCTGTGGGCTCAGAGTGCAGCAGCCTCTCCCACAAAAGCAGCACTGCCTGCTTTGTACCAGCTGGGAGCTTTTGGAGGGCTCCAAATCACCTTGGACCTTCTGGGTGTCCTGGTCGGGGCAGACATTTCCAGCCTGGCCCCAAACGTGAGGGTGACAAGGACCCCTCCCTTCCCCCCTCCAAAGCCACACTGCTTCTCTCTGCCCCGTGATCAAACTCCTCCTGCCTTTGACAGGACATGGATGAGGTGTTTCATCCTCGGGCTCTTGCATGAAAGTTCACACACATCTTTGAGCACATGTGGAGGAAAGCCTTGAGCACTGAAATTCACCCAAATCATCAAAACTCCTTTTATTTTTACATTAAATGTTTTTCTTTATGAAAGGAATAAAAGAAGTCTAACAATCATGATGAAATAAGAAAGGGAATGCCTAGAGCTAGCTACAATATAAAATCATATTCATCATATCATAATATTTTACATTTTGCTCGTTGTTTTATGTGGATTAAAACCCACTTGAACCAGAATGTAACAACAGCAAGGAAAGCTGCAGAGGAGGAAGAGGAGAAAGAAGATGCAGCCCAGGGGGCAGGGACAGTAAGAAGTGCCCCCAGACAGGCACAGGAGCCAGAATTAGACAGAATTCCAGTATGGTTTGGATTGGAAGAACCTGAAATCCCATCCAGTGCCACCCCTGCCATGGCAGGGACACCTCCCCCTGTCCCAGGTGCTCCCAGCCCCAATGTCCAGCCTGGCCTTGGGCACTGCCAGGGATCCAGGGGCAGCCACAGCTGCTCTGGCAATTCCAGCCCAGCCCCTCCCCAGCCTGCCAGGGAACAATTCCCAATTGCCAAGATTCCATCCAGCCCTGCCCTCTGGCAGTGGGAGCCATTCCCTGTGTCCTGTCCCTCCATCCTTGTCCCCGGTCCCTCTGCAGCTCTCCTGGAGCCCCTTCAGGCCCTGCAAGGGCTCTGAGCTCTCCCTGGAGCCTCCTCTTCCACAGGCTGAGCATTCCCAGCTGTGTCTCTCCCCCCTGCCCAGCCCCAGCCCCTGCAGTGCCCGTGGTCCCCAGCCCGGGCTGGTGTGGGATTGAAGCACAGAAAGTGGAATAAATGAAGCAGGAGATCCTTCCTGCCCTGCGAGGCTCCAGCCCAGGATGAAACACCTCCGTGGGGCTGTGTCAGCAGCATGTGCTGGGTGAGGAGCAGAGCAGAGCCTGGGCTGCACCAACCAATCCCAGATGTGCTGCCCAGCCCTTCCAGGGCTGAACACCTCTGGCTGCAGCAGCACTGAGTGGGAAATGCTCTTTGCTGGCACCCATGCAGTTTCCAAGGTGTCTTCTCCTAAATTACTGCTAAAATACCAACTTGTGCCTGGGATTTGATTGGGAGAACCAAGGGCTTCCTGATTGCTTTCCCTTCTGCAAAGGAAGGGAATGAGCAAAGCAGCTCTTGGTCCTGGAGCAGGAGCTCCAATGGCCGTTTGCAAACTGTGCCGTCACTCGCAGCTGGGGAAAGCAAGTCCCACCCCTGGCGGGGTGCATGTCCTCTCCTGCATAAAATCCAACATGGCATTTACTACTCAAAACACTTTGCAATGCATTTCCAGATGCTTCCAAAGAACACTTTAAATTATCCATGTGGCATTTGCCACATGTGGCACAAAGGCCCTGCACTGCTTTTATTTCCTGGACAAGTCAGGACGGCTCTGGTGGTGTTTGCTTGTGTGAAACAACAGTGTCTGTGTGGCAGGACCTCTGTGGGGTGTGGGTGCCACCACGCAGCTCCTGCAGCCAGAGCTCTGCCAGGACAGTCTGCAAAGCTGGCCTGGCACTAATTAGTCTATCATTGCAACAGACCCCCGGCCAGGTAATAATTAGCATAGGCTCCATCAGAGGGTTGATCAATATAAACTATCTTTATTAAGAAACCCATTGCTTTTATAGACAGTTATGATACAGGTGGACCTAATTGGTCCTCCAGTCCAAACATCACCACTGGCTAATTAAGAAACCACCCTTTGGTAAACACATCTCCATAACACATTCCACATCTCCATAACACATTCCACGTGTTCACAACAACAGGTGCAGCCAGTGAAGACAAGAATTGTTTCTCATTCTTTTCCCTGATCTTCTCTGAGCCTTTCCCAGGACAATGCCTGGGAAAGTTGTGCTGCTCACTGTGGCCAGAGAGCTGCTGCCACATTAGTCATTAACACTTGCTGCTGGGCAAGCACGAACACAGGCACACCATGGGCTGCATCTGGAGCGGGTTAAACAGTCTGGGGGTTTCCATTCCAGTGAACTCTGCTCAGGGCAAACAGAAGCAGGCAGGTGCAGTGGGATCCTCTCACCCCTCTCAGCCTGGACTGGATCCCTCAGTGCTGCCCTGCCAACCTGCACCCTGGCAGGGAATGGACTGCCCTTCCTGACCTTCCCACATGCAGCCCGAGTTCCATCTCCTCTCTCTGGCCCCTCGGGAGTTTGGGTAGGTCAAGGCTCCTCCAGGCATTTCGATCAGACTGATTTTTCCTGCTGCCCTGTGCCAGGGTGGGCACAGCCCCGAGCAGAGCCACGAAGAGCAGGGAAAGGAGACAAAATGAGAGCTGGAAATGAAGTTATTCTTCATCCTTGAGATCACTGCCGAGGACGAGACTGGAGCAACAAGCCTGAGGTGCTTCTGCCTTCCCTCCTCTCCATCTCAGTCCCACACAGGGACGATGAATAGGGAGCATTTTCTGTTTGTGCTGCTAAAATGGCCATTAAATGCCAGCAGGGGAAAACCAGACATAAATACCTGCTCCCCTCTGTGCTTGAGGGAGGGAAGGAGCATCCCTCCTTCTGGAGAGGGAGCTGCTTCCAGCTGGGAAGGGGCCAAGCTCCCAGACCCTGCCCAGCACAAGAAAAGAGGGATCACTTTGATTTTGTCTCTGCAGACTTGGACCCACTGCATGTCTGAGCCCTCTCTCCCAGCAGGAGCTGCTGGAAAGGATTTTACTTCAAGTCCAAAGCCCTTCTGACCTGGTACAGGACGAGAGGTGTCGTAGGTGTCTCACCAAGCTGGGCTCAAGCAGCCTTTAGCTGTGGGCAGCAAAGCTGTGCCTCCAGGGGAGATCTCTGCATTGCTGTCCCTGCAGAAGGGGTGGGGTGGGATGGGATGGGATGGCATGGGATGGGATGGATCCCAGGAGGGGCAGGCACAGCAAATGAGTCCTGCCCGTGATGCAGGACTGTCCCAGCACTGCTCCAACACCAGGATCCAGAGGGGATATGGGGAAAGGAAAAAACAAAAAAACAACAAAAAAAAAACCCTTGTGGATTTCTCAGTGCCTTGAAGTGGGTCCTGGACAATGTTATCCCACCTGGATGAGATGAGATGAGATGAGATGAGATGGATCCTCTTGGAGGGTGAGCCAGGGGTGGGAGACAATCTCCCTGTGGGAACCACCCAGGACGTGGCACTTCGAGGCCCTTTGGGGACCCAGCTTTGGTGTCCCCACCCTGTCCCCTCTTATAAAGCCCTCGAGAGCCCCTGAAGCTGGCAGGAGCTGTCTCCAGGCCCCAGTTCCTGACGTCTCCAGCCCCAGTTTCTTAGGATGTCCAGCCCCAATTCCCAAGGGTCTCCAGCCCCAATTTCCAAGGGTCTCGAGCTCAAATTCCTGAGGGTCTCCAGCCCCAGTTCCTAAGGGTCTCCAGCCCAAATTCCTGAAGGTCTCCAGTCCCTGTTCCCGAGGGTCTCCAGCCCAAATTCCTGAGGGTCTCCAGTCCCTGTTCCCGAGGGTGTCCAGCCCCATGCCCTGGGGGCAGCTCCATCGCCAGCAGAGCTGGTTTTGCAGCAGCACTAACGTGGGCAATGTCTCACCAGGGGAGCTGGGGGGGCTCGGCAGGCGCCGCCGGGATCAGATAAGCCAGGCTCTGTAATGCCAGGTTTGCAGCGCCGGGCTGGGGGGCAGATTAGGATCATTGTGTTATCTGCTGTTATCTAATTCAAGGAAATAACCGTGTGCATGGCACATGTTATCAAACGCACAGCACTCCTCCGAAAATGATATTAAGGCAGGAACTTCACGGTTCCAGCTCCACTTCATCTTGAATTCAGCTCCCCACCCCCAGACTCCCGCGTCGCTGAAAGCCGGGAGCAGCAGGGCACCGGGATGCCGGGCGTGCTCCACAAAGCCAGGTGAGCTACAGGGATAAGAGCTTTCATTCTGCATCCCAGCCTTTGCCTGTTTGAGCAACAAGCAGTGTTATTTTAACAACTTGGGCTGTGTTTGTTTGGTTTTCTGTGCTGCCCACGGTGCGGGGAGGAGGCCGAGCACAGCTGTGTGGTGTGGATTTTGGAATGCTCTGGAATTGCTGCTGTTGTGCTGGGGATCAGTCCTTGCTCGGGGACATTTATCATTTCCATAAGCAGGGGAGGGAAGTGGAGCCCTGGAGGAGGGACAAGAGGAGTGGCTGGAGGTGGCCCTGGAGCAGGTGGGTGGCAGGACGGAACAGGGAGGGCCCACGGCCCCTCCATCCCTTCCCTGCAGGATGCACAGCACGTGCTGATTCTAATCTCCCACTTGTGATCCAGCAGGGAAGGATTTTCGGCTGCCTGGGGACTGGAGGAGGTGTTTAAGCACCATCTCGAGTGACTTTTCAGTCTGACACAGTAAAGATTTAATGCTGCACCAGACTCCCTCTGGGGGAGCCCATAAAACGCCTGCACAGCCAGAGCCTCATCAGAAAAAAGGGACGAAATCTTTAATGGGGGAGACGGTTCTGTTCATCCTCACTAGAGACTGAAGCCGTATCTGGGAAGCTGCTCTTTAACTAGAGATGTAAATTTAAGGTTTGTAACCAGCATGAAGGGATGCATCCCCCTGGGAACTGGCTGCTGAAGGCAGGGCTTGGCACCACTGAACACCACGGCTCAGTGCAGGGCTTAGTCAGGATCCAGGTGTTGGAATAACCCTGCCTCGGGTGCAGGGGGACATCAGCTCCCAGCACATGGCTCGGGCACATCCTACTGCCAGCCTGAGCCTGTGCTTTGCAGTGATCCTGAAGGGGCAGGTGGGAACAGGGTGGATTTCACAGCATCACAGAATGTCCTGAGTTGGAAGGGACCCACCAGGTTTATTGAGTCCGGCTCTTCAGTGAATGGCCCACACAGGGATCAGAGCCATACTCTTGGTGTCATCAGCCCCTGTCTGACCAAAGGAAGCTCAGGGTCACACAGTTTCTCTCCCACAGCACTCAAACCATAAAGTTTAACCCCTAACCCAGCCCCTTTGCTTCCCGGGACAGGGGCAGCCAAAGGCCCCATGACAGCCCCACAAGGAACCCTCCCTCATGGCTCAATGCCATCAGGGTGGCACAGCCAGACCTGGGAGCAGCCCCCAGGCAGCATTTTCGGGATCTCTTTGGCATTTCTCCAGAGATGCCTGTTGTGGAAGTTCCCAGTTCCTCAGCTGATGCCCGAAGCTACTGCCCCGCGCTTGCCCGTAGTTCACGCTGTTCAAGGACACCAGGGCTGGGCTGACGTTCCCCCACTGAGTTCTGGGCAGTTGCTGGTGCCAATTTTAGGTCAGGGCCCTTGTTCCCAGTGCAGCTCATGGCTCAGGCCTCAGCTCCCATCACAGGGCAGAGTTTGATCTGTGAACAGCGTGACAGCCATGGCAGCTCCCGGGGCCAGGAGGGGAAGGGACCCAGCTGGGGATAGGGAACTCTGCCAGGGGGACCTGGAAGTCTTCCCAAAGCACTGAGGGCATCCAAAGGACTCACTGCAAGCAGGAAAACTGCAAAGCCTTTCTCTTGGAAAATGTGAGCGATACCCAGCACCAGCACTCCTCACTTCAGATCCAAACCCATGGAATATTCACAGTCCCACCTGAGGATGGGAACAAAGTCATGAATCACTCCAGGGTTCCCTGTTCTGGCCTTGGGGTGTTTGCACCATCTCTGGACATGGAGCTTTGCCAGCTGGATCAGCTCAGCACAGATTAGAGGCACCAGCTACAGGGAAATTCAAAGGGGAACAACCTCCCTCCCTCCCTCCCTCCCTCCCTCCGCTGGGTCAGTGCAGAGCTCCCGGCTCTCTGCACCAGAGGTGACCCTTTGGATGTCACCCATCCTGCTTGCTCTCTCTTTTACACCCAAACACCTAAATGCAAATGAATGTTCCCCCTCAGAGGGAATATTTTCACTTTAAAAAGTTCCAAAGGGGTTATTTCAAACATTTCCCTGCTTTAGAAAGGGGAGATCTGCAGAGATCAGCCCTTTGCTGTGGTAGTGTCTGGTGCTGGAACGCAGAAGTCCTGCAGGGAGAGAAGGAAGGATCCGCTACAAACCTCCTGCCTGAATTCCCCAAACCCCTTGTTCCCTGCCTCAGTGCCCTCAAAGCCCCTGTCCCCTGCCTGAATGCCCCCAAACCCCCTGTTCCCTGCCTGAATGCCCCCAAACCCCCTGTTCCCTGCCTGAATGCCCCAAACCTCCTGTTCTGCTGCCTGAATGCCCCCACACCCCCTGTTCCCTGCCTGAATGCCCCCAAACCCCCCCTGTACCAGCTCCAGCCTGGAATGGGACCCCTGTCAGCGAGGCCAGTCCCAAATGCAGCAGCAGAGCCGAGGAAGGGCTGCAGGGCACAGGGGGTGGACAATCAGCTGCACATTTCCCTGGCAGTGATGAAGTGGCTGAAGAGGGACCAGACCTGGCACACCTGGGACAGCTGAAACCAGGGAACATCATTAAAACTAAATCACCCAGGCTTTTATTTATTATTTGTGGACTGCAACACGCACAAATAATAAAAAATGCAGCCTTTCAGCCAAAGTGCTTTCTGACCAGAATAATGGCTTTTTTTTCTTTCCCCTTGGACTATTTACAAGCCATGAGTAAAATCTGGGAAGCCCAGTTTGCAGCAGGACATGGAGAGGGGCAGCACTCAGAGAGCCATTGGGATGTCTGGCAGCACAGTCCCACAGATTCAGCAAAAGCCCCACATTGTTCCCCTACTTGTCCCTTTCCCCTCCATCCCCAAACACTAACTGGTTCCATGCACCTCCTTGGAGTCCTTGGATCCACACATTTCATCAACTGTGGCCCTGCAAACTTCTGGAGTTTGCATCCATCATAAATCAGGGACCCTCAAACTTGCTGCCAGCCTCCTACTCTGCCTCTCAAATACGGATCCAGAAAGTGATATGAAAGCAAACATTAATTCCTAATGCCAACTGGGATGCCTCATCACTCAGGAAGGAACAGTTAAAAAAAAAAAAAAGAATGGAAAAATCACCAAAAATAAGTTGGATCTACTGAAAACCAAGCTTTACCTCTGAACTCCTGAAAATTGTCCAAACCATGACAAAAAGAAGATAGATCAGAGCTGGTGTTTGCTCTTGCTAAACAACCATTTCCACACAATGATATTTTTTATGATTAATTACAAGAAGTTGCCTCTGGGTAGAAATTTTTCCCTGTCTTTGTTCAAATACGGATTTTTGGATGTGGGGAAAAGAAACCAACCTTCCTTCCCTTCCCTGCCTGAGGACACCACTGTCAGGGAAGGTTTTTTAGGAAGAACAGATGTAACCAGGCAGTGAGGGGGTGCTGGGGTGTGCTGCTTGTTGTCATCTCCTCAGTTGGCCAGTTGGGTTTGGGATGCTGCTGTGGGACAGATTCCCTCCCACCTGGGACGTGCCTGGAATTAACCCTGGAGCTGGGGAGCTCTCCTGCATCCTCCTCCTCACTGGGGGACTGAGCAGCAGGTCCAGCTGTCCCCATGCCCTGGGTCCTGTTCCCATGGGAACTCCCCCAGGTTTGCTCCTGTTGGAGCCAATCCCGGAGCGAGGGACAGAGGAAATCCTAGCCAGGAGCTGCCATTTTTGCCACCCTGCCCTGCCCTGATCCCCACTCTGGTGCACCATGGAATGGCACAGCTGGGGGAGGGGTTGGAAACATCTGGGTTAAAAGATGAAATGAGGGAAATGAAGGAAGCAGAAAACTGGATGTACAAGGGTTACAACAAAGGAACAACGTGACACCACCCTGGATGGATACGGCCCTGTTAACCCTTATCAATAATTGATGGCCAAGAACATGGATTTTCTATTATTCTGATGAGACCAGCTCTGTTGCTGATATGTTCCTTGGCACCAAAAATTACCCATGCATTAAAAATTACTAAAATGATTTCTCCATCCCTTTTAGAGACAGACCCTCTGCATTTTCTTCTCTCTTCATCCCACTGAAGCACCCCAGAGGGGCTGAATTTTCAGGCAAATGTACACAAAATACAACCTGGAGAAAGCCTTGAGTGTTCCTGGCACAGGGAGACTCCTCTGCAGCCAGCTCTGAGGGACCTGAGAACTCTTCCAGTGCCACCCTTGCCACGGCAGGGACACCTCCCAGTGTCCCAGGTGCTCCCAGCCCCAATGTCCAGCCTGGCCTTGGGCACTGCCAGGGATCCAGGGGCAGCCACAGCTGCTCTGGCAATTCCAGCCCAGCCCCTCCCCAGCCTGCCAGGGAACAATTCCCAATTGCCAAGATGCCATCCAGCCCTGCCCTCTGGCAGTGGAAGCCATTCCCTGCTTGGCCACTGGGCTAGTGGAGAAATGGCCATCCCTAAGGACCCAAGGAGGAAAAACACTAGGAAACCTCTACACAAAAAATGCATCAGCAGAGCCAGGAACAATAAATGTCACCTCCAATGGGAGTGGAGGAGCACCAGTGCTCAAGATTCATGGTTGTGACCAACGTGCACCAGCCCTCCCCCCTGGAGGAGCCAGGATGGGCCTGGGATGTGCTCTGGGGCTGGGGCTGGCCCTGTTCCACCTCAGGACCTCAGGGTGTCCATCCAGAGCTAATGGAGCCCCAGGATCTTCCTGGCTCTCTGAAATCCCAGCCATGCACCAAGATAAATCAATGCTAAGGCAGCTTTGCCACCTTCCAAAGGTTCATTTTGGTTGGGTTTTCTGTCGAGTGTAACCACTTGAATTTATGCAGATTACGCACTCCTGCCAGGTGTTTATTTTATGTGGTTCTCTTCCCCCCTGCTACACTGTGAAAGAAAAATTGGGCAATATTTGCTAATGAGGCAAGCGGGATCTTTCCAGGCCCCTTTAACTTACTTGGAATAAAATATATTTTTTAAAAATTGCTGACCCTTTAAACCTCAACTGTTAGCTTATCTTGGGGACACATTTCTTAGTCAGCAAAAGGCCTTTCCTGCAGGAGTTATTTGTAATTCATTAGCACTGGAGTAATGGCCACATTCTTAAATAATTCCTGTGCTTATAAAAGACCATCTGGCACATGTGCTGAGAGCCCTACACTCCTCTGGTGTAAATCAGGAGAGATCCATGGAGTTGAAGGAGTTCTAGAGGCTTTACACCCTCCTGCCAGGCTGGCCCAGAGCTGCTCTCCAAGGCCTCGTGTTCACAGTTTTACAGGATCAGCTTCTCCGTTTCAGCTCATGGCAAAAGCTCAGGCTGGTCCTGGGGCAGCAGGAATGACCTGGGCCTGGGGCAGGTGCAGCTCCTTGGCTGGATTTATGTATTACTATTATTTATGTATTTATGTATTATCCTGGTTTTGTGTCCCAACAAGCACCAGGTCCTCTGTGCTGAGCCACAACACCTGCCAGGAAATTCCCAGTGTAAGAGGGGGGAAGGAAAAACTCTAACTTTGAAGGCACTCTAACTCGAGCTTAAGGTTTTTGCTTAAGCACAGGGATGGATTTATATCTGTTAAAGGAGATTTTCTGGGGTTATATCCCACTTCCCTCGCCCCCCTCCCCCCCTTAAAAAAAGCAAAATGTATCGAGAGGCAAGAGGGAGATTTGCAGGACACAGGCAGCGAGGACACACAGAGTTCTTGTAATCAACCAAATTAAAAACATTTCCCACTCACAGATCCTGCCTGCAAAATTTCAAAACTGCTTTAGAGCCCCTTGGGCTTTTTAAGGGGCAGATGCAGGGAGCCAAAGGGACGGACCCAAAGCAGCCAGCAACAGGTGTGGATGTGGGAACAGCCCCCCCACCCCCTGCACCCCGTGATGCCAAACCACCCCAAAAGCCTTCACAGGAACAGATGCCTCCAACGCCCTCCTGGCTCCAGCCTCGGGCTCGTTGTTCACCAGCTGCTTTGGGAAGGTAAGAACAGTCCTCATGTTCCTGGGGCTTCTCCATTTCCACTGGAGAATCTGTGGAGCTGGGCCCCAGGATAAGCAAATCTCTGCTTTAGGCAGGGATAACATTTCAGCAAAGCAGTGTGAGATTTCATCAGGGCTTTTGTCTGTAATAAAACCCCGGCGACAGCAAGAGCTCAGTGTCCTGGAAACTCAGCAAGGACAGCACATTATGGCCCCAGCCTTCGGTAGAATCAGGTCCTTTTTACTTTTTTTTACAGGTGTCTGATATCCCAACCCCCCATTTGTTTAATCTGCCTCCTCCAGGATCAAAGCACCACCACAGCTCGGGTGATTTGTGTGCTCCCCAAAACACTGACCCACACATCTCCGCCAGTGAAACAAAGGCTTCAAATAAATCAGTTCCAGTGGGGTTTTTGGTCTGAATGCAGCTCTGGAGGAGCCGACCCCATCCCCAGCTGACAGCCCAGCAGAGGCAGCTCCCAGCAGGGCCCTCAGGGCCTTTTGGAGCTGTTCATTTCCCTCCCCGTGGTGCAGAGACAGCAGCTCCGGGGGCTTCAGTTCCTGCTCGGTCTCAGCATTCCTGGAGGGCCAGGCTGCTTCATCCAGGAGCCATCACCACCCCGGGCTGGCTGAACTCCTTCCCTGGCTCCCAGCAGTGCGGGAGAACTCCCACCATCACAGCTTCCAGAACTATTTTGGGAAAGCATTTTCTCTTTGGTCCTGTGCTTGTTTGAAATTTTTAAGACTCAGAAAATGTCCAGAATGAACTAGAGCCCCTGCAGACTGTTCTGCACAGCTGAGTGCTGAGCTGGCCTCATCTGGCACTTGTAAAACCCTTGGCCCTCTTCTGCTGCCCAGCTCCAGCCTTGAGCAGACCCATTCCCAAACCAAGCCTCTGCCATGGCCCCAGATGAGGGCACCTCCCGTGAATGGGCACGTCCAGGCAGCCCTTGGAATCAGGACAAGGCACCTCGAGGTGCGGCAGGACCCAGAAAGGGAATCTGGGGAAGGAAGACAATGGCAGAGGGAAGGAAGAAGGAGGAAACACAGATGAAACTCAGAATGTCTGCAGCACCAAGTTCGAGTGGATTCTGATCCAAATTAATTAATTGTTAATGGCAATTCGCACAGCTGAGAGTGGAAACAGGGCCCAGGGAAGGTGAGCAGAAAGCAAAACAAGGGAGTTGAGCAGCAGGAGGAAAACAAAGCCCTGACAGGCTGTTGTCAGTGGCAATAAAGGCTCTCAGCCCCAGTGATTTATCGGGGCTCTCTCTCTGCTGTCTCGTGGCGTTTCAAGACGTTGGTATTTGCAGAAAGTGCAGTGCAGCCTCTGGATAAGGGAAAAGAATGAATCCATCACAGCTTCCTGACAGCTCCGAGCCATAAAACCGGGGCAGGCAGTTTCTCCCGGGAGGCAGCGGGGGCCAGGGCACTCCTGCCTTGGGGCCATGGAGCCCAGCTTATCAGCGGGGTGCCAGCCCTGCACAGCTCCCTGCCCACAGAAATCCAGCTCCCCTTCTCCTTGCAGCTCCTCTCTGGGCCACTCCTGCCTCCAAGCTGGCCCAGGTTCCATGCAGGACACGGTGCCTGCTCTGCCTCCCCAGCTGGCTCCCATGTGGGCAGGGCTCTTCTCTCCCACCCAGCCCTGCTCCACGCAAATCCCAGAAGTCCACACCAATCCCAGAAGTCCACACAAATGCCAGGTGTCCACACAAATGCCAGAAGTCCACACAAATGCCAAGTGTCCACACAAATGCCAGGTTTCCACACAAATGCCGGGTTTCCACACAAGATCCCTTTGCAGAGAGGTGAAAAGATCCCTTGGCTATAAGACTGCAAAGTCAAAGGTGCAGAGGAAGCTCTGTGAGAGCAGCAGAAAGGACTCCAGAGGGTCATTCCATCTTTGTCACCCACTATGAACACCTGCCTGAGTTGCACAGGATGGGTCATTCCATGCTGCTCATGATGCACCTCCCTGTGTACAAACAGCTCCAACACAGAATCCCACCAAAAGGCCTCTCACAACTGTCCTCCCATAACTGAGAGCCTTTTACAGCAATAATGTGAACAAAAACAGGCAGCAGTGAAACTGTTCTGGTTTTATGGCCTGTTCAGCTCCATTTCTGGGCTTCTCTAAGGTTCTGTGGCTCCTTGGAGCATTCCTTTGTTCCCCTACAGAAGCTGTGCTGGACTGGCACCTGTGCTCTCCCCAGCCTGTGGAATTCCAGTGTGCCCAGCGGGGCTGGTGGGGTTGTGAAGGAACACAAAGCCCCACGTCAGAGGTGTACACATTTGCCAGCTTTGTCCCTGCAGCTCCCCTGCTCCTTGCTTCCCTGTATTTCATACAAACATTTCAGAATGACAGACAGTTAAAAAAGGAAACTGCAGATGGAAGTGTGATATTTTGCACTTTGGCGCTGTAATGAATCTTGCCTGGCTTCCCACTCCTTGCAATATCCTTGCTAGAAAGTGCAAAGACCTTAATTTTCCCTGCACACAACTTAAAATGTCTCAGCTCCTGGTTGAAATGTCAGGGTTCCATCACGTCCTTAATCCAGAACAAAACCTGAGGGCAGCCAAAGCATCTCTGTTGGCTGTGCTGGGAAGGGCTGGGCTGCCCAGGCAGCTCCTGCTTGGGAGCTGATCCCTGCAGTGCCCGGGAGGGAGCAGGATCACCCCAGGGAGGGATGGGATCAGCTCAGAGCACCTGAGCCAGCCCAGAGCCAGCGCCGATGTCCGGGACAGGGACAGGGACAGGGACAGCACCCAGGGAATGGATGGAGCTGGGCCAGGGCAGCTCAGGCTGGAGATCAGGGCAAGGTTCTTCCCCCAGAGGGTGCTGGCACTGCCCAGGCTCCCCAGGGAATAGGCACGGCCCCGAGGCTGCCAGAGCTCCAGGGATGCCCAGGGTGGGGTTGTTGGGGGGTCTGTTGGACTGGGTGATCCTGGTGGGTCCCTTCCAGCTCAGGACATTCTGAGGTTCTAAGTGAACACACACTCCTGTTTTGGAGGAACACCCCACATTCTGCTCAGAAGAGGGGGAAAAATATAATAATGCAACATTTTTCTAATGAGGCTTCCACAATGCTGATTGTTCATTGTGCACTAATGAGCCACAGCCTGGATCAGGCAGTCTGGGCACGCAGAGGTGCAGCTGCACAGCCCCACAGCCCAGCCTGTGCCAGGGGTGCACACTGAGCTCAGCTTTGGGGACACCAGGGTGGAATGGATGGCTCCTTCTCTTCCCTCTGCTACTGCCACTGAGTTTTAGTTTTTCTCCAAGCTCGTCCTTGTAGGGATGGAAGCATCCTGGAACACAAGCTCTGGTCACTCTCTGCCGTCACACCAAACAATCCAAACCCCAAAACCTCACACCACAAAGCACCAAACCAAACGATTAAACCCCAAAAATCCCACACCACCAAAACCAAACAATCATGCAATCCCAAACAAAGAAGAGCCTTGATTGAGGTGTCCAGAAGTCCTGAGAAATTTGGGATCCAGCCCCAGCTCTGCACATCCAGGCAGAGCTTGGGACAGACCTAAGCAGAACCAATGGGAACATGAGTGTCAGCACTCTGGACTAGCTCTGGTCTTTAAGAAGGTGGGAGACAAGATCTTCCCAGAGGAGGAAAACAAATCAAAGTGGAAATAAGGCCTTTGTTTCCCAATCTTTGCCTTGCACCCACACATTTTACACTGACACTGTTCTGCATGACCCCAGTCCTGTGTGAAATCGCCTCTTCTAGCCCCAAGAGTATCCACGGGGCCACGTTCCTCTCCTGGTCTGTAATCAGCCTGCTCCAAACCCTGCAGCAGCTTTTACAGCTATTTACAGAACGTGCAATTCAGATGTCACTGGATGATTAACCTTGGCTGGGGAGCCCTAAATGTCTGCATTAGCACAGATGAGTTTGTTTCCTCCACTTGAGGCTAAAGAAGAGAGCAGGAACAGGGGAGATCAGGCAGTGCTCTGCTACTACCCTGCAGCCAGAAATGCCAGGGAAGGGAAGGGTTGGCAGCAGGAGCTGTGCCATTCCCAGGGGCTGGAATGTGGGAGCTCCAGCCTCAAAGTGCTGAGAGGTGTTCTGGAAGAACATCAGGAGAACAAGACTGGGGACAGTGTGGCTGGATAGTGTACAGGAGGAAAGGGACTTGGGGGTGCTGGTCGACAGCCGGTTGAACATGAGCCAGCAGTGTACCTTGGTGGCCAAGAAGGCCAGTGGCTCCTGGCCTGCATTAGGAATTGTGTGGCCAGCAGGAGCAGGGAGGTCATTCTTCCCCTGTACTCAGCACTGGTGAGACCACACCTTGAGTACTGTGTCCAGTTGTGGGGCCCTCTGTTTAGGAAGGATGTTGAGATGCTTGAGCATGTCCAGAGGAGGGCAACAAGGCTGGTGAGGAGCTTGGAACACAAGCCCTGTGAGGAATGTTTGAAGGAGCTGGGGTTGTTTAGCCTGGAGAAGAGGAGGCTTAGAGGTGACCTTATTGCTCTCTACAAATTCCTGAAGGGAGG
Organism: Pyrgilauda ruficollis; assembly: GCF_017590135.1. Taxonomy (NCBI): domain Eukaryota; kingdom Metazoa; phylum Chordata; class Aves; order Passeriformes; family Passeridae; genus Pyrgilauda; species Pyrgilauda ruficollis. The sequence continues at coordinate 488,001 of NW_024526377.1, forward strand.
CTGCAGACAGGTGAGGGTTGGTCTCTTCCACTGGACAGCAACTGACAGAACCAGAGGACACAGTCTCAGCTATGTCAGGGAAGGCATAGGTTGGATATTAGGAAAACAATTTTCACCGAAAGAATAATAAAGTACTGGAATGCTCTTCCCAGAGAGGTGGTAGAATCACCATCTCTGGATGTGTTTAAAAAAAGGCTGGACATGGCACTGGGTACTATAGTCTGGATTCTGGGTTGAGGTGTTAGGACATAGGTTGGACTCGATGATCTTAGAGGTCTCTTCCAACCTCATGATTCTGTGATTCTGTAACTCTGCTTTCAACAGGGAAAATTCAGATTGAAGTTGAGAGCAAACCCTGGAGCAGCCTGGGAAGTCCCCAGGCACCACCTCCTGCTGCTTCTCAATCCCCACAGCTCCAGGGGTGATCCCAGCCCTGCCTCATCCATTTTGGGCTCTTGGGAAAGCAGTCCCTGTTCAGCCTCTCTCCATCGCCTGTCAAACAGGAGGCTGGGCTGTGCTAGGACACGGTGGGACACGATGGGACACGATGCTGAGCTGGTGACAAATCTGTGCTGCTCCAGAGACAGCGGGGCTGTGACACGGTGCTGTCACCACAGGGTGTGGCACAGACCATGCCCAGGGGCTGTGACACGGAGCTGGCATCCCGGGAGTGGGAGTGGCACAGACCATGCCCAGGGGTTGCAGAGTGTCCCTTGCAGCAGGCCTGGCCAGGGCCAGCTGGGCTCCCTCAGCACAGAAGGATTTCGGGTCCCCTTTGCCATGGCCATGGGTTCCCATGGGAGAGGCCCCAGACAGATTCCTGGAGGAGCTCTGGGCTGGGCTGGGCTGGGCTGGGCTGAGGAGCACTCTGGGCCATTCCCAGCACCTCTGGGCATGGCTGTCAGGGGATGCCCATGGACCAGGAGGGCAGCCAGGTGTTGGGGCTGCCTCCAGGGGTGCTGCAGAGGGCACAGAGCCCGAGCCCAGCCCCATGGCTCTGGGTGCCCAGGGTGGGCGAGGAGCCCTCAGGGGTGTGGGGTGTTACAGAAACACAGAGCCCAGGCTGACTGAAAAGTGGCGTTCCCAAGGCACTGGGAACATCAGAGCCACGCTGTGCCTCCACAGGAAGGTCCCCCTTTGTCTCTGATGCCTCTCAGATCGCTGCTTTCACAGGGAGATGCAAGGAATGGGGAAGTGGAAAGCTGCTCTGAGTGAAGCCTCCCCAAGGTTTCCAGCTCCACATGGGCTCCTCTGTTTATTTTTGGGTTGTTTTACAGAGCTAACCCAAATACATAGGCCTGTTCTGGCACTGCTGCTCCATGGCTTTCCTGCCAGTAATCCATCTTATCCCAGCAAGGAGCAGCAGGAAGAGCTCCTGTCACTACCAAGAAAGACAAAATAAAATCAGCTGAAAATTTTCTCTGACTCTCAGGGAACTCAGTTCAGCTCCAAACATGGTGAAGAAAATGCCACCAGTGATTTTCCCTTTGTAATTAGGTTTGCAAAGGTTGACTGGCAAGGAATTAAAACATGGAAGCATTTAAAATATCAGTGAGTTCTGGCATCCTAAGTAATGTGACATTTATATGATAATTTGGCAATTAAATATGCAAGCAAGGATGCTTTTTCTTTTCAAACACGAAGGTACAACACTTCCACAAAACCTCTTCCAGCATTTTACAGGTTCAACTTCTTGCTCCAGTGGAAAAATATTATTTTCAGCATGTGGGCAGGGGACAATTGCAGCAGAACAGAACCAGCAGTGCATCCCCCAAAGCACCCACAGGGGCCTGGGATCGCTCATGGACAGGGGTAGGTTCTGTTCTCACCTGGGGGATCACTTCTGGCTCAAACCTAAGGTGCTGCAGAAATAAAATCTCTCTCCAAGTTGCACAAATGAGGCTGGAACAGCTGGGACTGTTCAGCCTGGAGAAGAGAAGGTTGTGTGGAGACCTCAGAGCCCCTTCCAGGATCTGAAGGGGCTCCAGGGAAGCCAGAGAGGGACTGTTCATCAGGAACTGGAGTGACAGGACGAGAAGGAATGGGGTCAAACTAAAAGTGGGGAAATTGAAGTGAGATATTAGGAAGGAATTGTTCCCTGGCAGGCTGGGGAGGGGCTGGGCTGGAATTGCCAGAGCAGCTGTGGCTGCCCCTGGATCCCTGGCAGTGCCCAAGGCCAGGCTGGACATTGGGGCTGGGAGCACCTGGGACAGGGGGAGGTGTCCCTGCCATGGCAGGGGTGGGATGGGATGATCTTTAAGGTCCTTCCCACCCAAACCATTCCCTGATTCTGTGGCTGGAGAAGACCTCCAGAATGAGGAGTTCAGCCTGTGCTGAACCAACCCCCCGCACCCATCACACCCTTCCCGAGCATTTCAGCAGCTCCCTTCCTGAGCTGATGAATAATTTGGAGGGCCTCAGCTATTATTAAAAAATAAAGATTCTTTTCCTTGCAGAAATAATTGAAGCATCAGAGCTGAGAAATTGAGGTCGCCCTGAGCTCTGCCTCATCCTCTGCTCCCACCAGACCCTGGGCCCTGCTTGGCTGCAGGGGAAGGGGGGAGCTGGAGCCACAGGGCCTCCCCAAGGGGCTGCTGACAAGGACAGGGACATGCCAGAGCTGGCACTAAGGCTCTGGTGGCCCAAGCCTCTCTCAGGAGAGGCCACAAGTGTAACTGGGGTTCATGGTGGTCCTGGCTGCATCACCCAGCTGGGAGTGAGCTCCTGCCAGCTCTGCACATCCACCAGCCCCTCCCTAGGAGAACAGAGCCCCTCCCGGGTGCAGGGGTGAGCAGGCTCTGCTGCCAAGGACTCCTCAAAACCACTGACTGCTACAGGAGTTCTTCCTCATGAATGGAAACCTCCCTCCTCTCCAAAGGTAAAAGTTCTGATCAAAATCCCATTGTTACCCTGGGGCTTGGTCTTGGCAGCACTGGGAGGTCTGGAGAAGCTTGAATTCAAAAGTGCAACACATCCAGGGAAACCCTGCTGCTTCCAGCCCTCCCTGCTCCCATGGTTCCTCTCTGTTGCTGTGCCCTCAGGCACTGCACAAGGGTTGGCTCCAGGTGGACCCCAGTGGATGACAAGCTGTGGCTGTGTCCTGTCATCTCCACACTTGTTATCCACGGGAGGAAAAGCCAACAGGAAAACCCCAGCCAAACAAGTCCCCCTTTAACCCAGAAATGTTCCCCATGCCCACTCCCCCCCGCTCCACCTTTCCTCCCCTGATTTTCCTCCAGACCAGAAGGGAAACAACAAAAGTGTCACAGTTTTCTGTCTTCACACTCCTGTGTGATAAATAAAATCAGCCTTGACCAGTACATGATGAATAACGGCTCCTCCCAGGAGGAAAAATCCTGTTCATGGAGAAGGCAGCAAGGATGAAAGTGATGTGGGTTTAGAGCAGCTCCACAAACACAATTAAATGTGGAATGAGATCCTTTCTGCAGGGTTTTCATGAGCCATTCTCATGGTGGCAGCAGAAGGAGCTTCAGGTGGCAGTGAGAGGTGACCAGCCTGCCCAGTATGGGACTGGGAGTGCAGACATTCACCAGAGGAAGGATTCAGTCACTGCAGCACCAGATATGTGAGGAATGCCAGGACAGAGAGCTCAGAGTGAAATCAGCTCTCCTGAACTCTGCAATCAAATAACAATGAAGACATTTGGAAAGACTTTCCCCTCCCTGGGGACTCCTTGTACTAATTAGGACAATTAACATTGCTTAAGGAGCACCAATGGGTTTGCTGAGCACTGGGAAGTGTCATCTCCTCACAAACACCTCAGGCCCAGAGTTTGGAACCAGGGGAGAGCTCGCCGGCCCGGGCTGGGCATCCTGCAAAGGAAAAGCTCTGCTCCCTCCATCCCCTGGAGTTATGGGGTGAGGAACGAGGCCTTCTGAAAGCCCCATGACCCTTCCTGAGGCTGTCACTGGGCTGGACAGGCTGGCCTGGGGAGCTCTGGAGGGGGAAAAGAGGGGACCATAGCATGGATTTCTATTCCATGAGATAAAAGCCTGAATCCCAAATTCTGTACTCTGTTACCTTTGAAAAGTGTATGGGCAGAAACCTGAGAGCTCTCAGGGCAAAAAAGTTCATTTTCCAGATGTCCATCCAGACATTTTTTAATCAGACCTAATTTGTGCTCATGAGCTCCCCACTGCACAGGAGGGATGATGGTGGAGTTCAGGAGTCTCAGTACAGAGAGCTCTGAGAGCCCTCCTTGGCCAACTCTTCAAAGGCTGAGCAGGTGCATTTGTTAATTCTAAACAGGATAATCCATAATTACAAGTAAAGCCCAAACTGAAGGTCTGAACAGCTTTTGAACTTTCCCCAAACCTCATTTCTACAGCAGAATTGTTTTGTTTACATGAGGTTTTGTTCCAGCTAATGTGACCTTGTGGATAAGGAGAGAGAAAAATAGGAGAAAAAACCATGTACATGCATGGGGAAAGGATCTTCCTCCCCTCATGGAAAAAGCACAACAAAAGCAGAATTGTTCTGGGGCTTGTTTGAACTTTGTCTGAAAATTGATTTCAGTTCTGAGGAGCCTAAGCTCGCCCCGTTCCTCAGCTCCACCTGCCAACAGGCAGCACTTTTGTCTCTGTTGATAAGGGACTTTTTAATTATTGCCATTATCATTTGAAAATTGGGTTCCTGCCACAAACAATTGAAATTATATTCGGTGTTGCTTTTAATCTTTGGTAATGTCTTTTTATCGGGAGTTTCATTTCCTATCAGCAATAAAATGTGTGGATGTCTGCACACACGTGCTGGGTTTGAGGGCACACAGGAAGATGTGAGCACTCCCAAAATGTGTTTCACTCAGGCTGCACACGGGTGTTTCAGGCTGCACATGGGTGTGTCACACAGGTTGCACACAGGTGTTTTATACACAGGGTGTTTCACACACACTGCACATAGGTGTTTCAGGCTGCACATGGGTGTGTCACTCAGGCTGCACACAGGTGTTTTATACACGGGTGTTTCACACAGGTTGCACACAGGTGTTTTATACACAGGTGTTTCACACACGCTGCACATAGGTATTTCAGGCTGCACACAGGTGTGTCACTCAGGTTGCACAGAGATGTTTCACTCAGGCTGCACACAGGTGTTTTATACACAGGTGTTTCACACACACTGCACATAGGTGTTTCAGGCTGCACATGGGTGTGTCACTCAGGTTGCACAGAGGTGTTTCACTCAGGCTGCACATGGGTGTTTTCAGACTGCACATGGGTGTGTCACTCAGGCTGCACACAGGTGTTTTATACACGGGTGTTTCACACAGGCTGCACACAGGTGTTTCAGGCTGCACACGAGTGTTTTATACACAGGTGTTTCACTCAGGCTGCACACGGGTGTTTCAGGCTGCACACGGGTGTGTCACTCAGGTTGCACACAGGTGTTTCACTCAGCCTGGGCAGGTTTCACAGCAGAAAGGACTCCTTGATCAGCCACTTCCATCTGTGATGGACCATGGCCCTGTGACTTGGCCCTGTGATTTCTGCACGGAGTCTCCTCTTCCAGAGGAGCCCCCAGCCCAGCCTGGAGGGTCTGCGCAGCACAGCTCACCCTGGGCCAGGATTTGCAGGGCTGACTCCTGATCCAGATCTCCTGATCTGCACTGAGCAGCTTGGAGGGGACATACTCAGGTAAAGAAGGTTGGAAAAGGTTTCTGATCCCAGGAGGGGCAGTCTTTGGTCTTTTTCTGCTGGCAGATACTGAGATCTTTTTATAGGAACAGGACTGAGCCCTCATGAACCCGTGTGACCCAGATGGCTGTGCTGGATGTATATTTATACATCTCTCATCTCTCTCTCACCCACCTGGCAGTAGGTGAGACCCAGCTGCCTGAGCTGCACAGCCCCAGTGACCTTGGCAGGCAGGTGGGGACAGGAGGCACGAGGATGCTGTCACCTCCCTGCACCACAGTCCTTCTTTCCATGTCGTTTTCCAGCTGAAAACCAGCACTGCTGGCAGGTTTCAGTGCCCAGGAGATGGGATCTGTTCCCTGCTCTCCAGGCCACTCTAAATTCACCACAGCCTGTTTTGTTTGGGCAGAAACTCAGCTGGCAGCTCTGCCCAGGGCAGGCAAAGCCTCTCCTCTCCAATGCACCAGGAAAACAGCTCCAACAGCTCCTAATTTTTTCTTTTTTTTCTTTTGGTTTTTTTTTTTTTTTTTTTTGCACAGAGGTGTTTCACTCAGGCTGCACATGGGTGTTTTCAGACTGCACATGGGTGTGTCACTCAGGCTGCACACAGGTGTTTTATACACGGGTGTTTCACACAGGCTGCACACAAGGTGTTTTATACACAGGTGTTTCACTCAGGCTGCACACGGGTGTTTCAGGCTGCACACGGGTGTGTCACTCAGGTTGCACACAGGTGTTTCACTCAGCCTGGGCAGGTTTCACAGCAGAAAGGACTCCTTCATCAGCCACTTCCATCTGTGATGGACCAGGGCCCTGCGACTTGGCCCTGTGATTTCTGCATGGAGTCTCCTCTTCCAGAGGAGCCCCCAGCCCAGCCTGGAGGGTCTGCGCAGCACAGCTCACCCTGGGCCAGGATTTGCAGGGCTGACTCCTGATCCAGATCTCCTGATCTGCACTGAGCAGCTTGGAGGGGACATACTCAGGTGAAGAAGGTTGGAAAAGGTTTCTGATCCCAGGAGGGGCAGTCTTTGGTCTTTTTCTGCTGGCAGATACTGAGATCTTTTTATAGGAACAGGACTGAGCCCTCATGAACCCGTGTGACCCAGATGGCTGTGCTGGATGTATATTTATACATCTCTCATCTCTCTCTCACCCACCTGGCAGTAGGTGAGACCCAGCTGCCTGAGCTGCACAGCCCCAGTGACCTTGGCAGGCAGGTGGGGACAGGAGGCACGAGGATGCTGTCACCTCCCTGCACCACAGTCCTTCTTTCCATGTCGTTTTCCAGCTGAAAACCAGCACTGCTGGCAGGTTTCAGTGCCCAGGAGATGGGATCTGTTCCCTGCTCTCCAGGCCACTCTAAATCCACCACAGCCTGTTTTGTTTGGGCAGAAACTCAGCTGGCAGCTCTGCCCAGGGCAGGCAAAGCCTCTCCTCTCCAATGCACCAGGAAAACAGCTCCAACAGCTCCTAATTTTTTCTTTTTTTTCTTTTGGTTTTTTTTTTTTTTTTTTTCCTCTCCCACTGCCCACATAGCTCTGGGTTGTCCCTCCAGCCCAGCTGCCCACAGCCATCCCCCAGAGCTGGCTGTGTTCCCCTCAGTGCCCATCACTTCCTGCAGAGGCACAGGGACACAGGGACACAGGGACACAGCAGCCCCAGGGCAGGAGCAGCTCTGAAGGTTCTCCTCTGTGGAGAGGAGACCTGCAGGACAAAGAGCTGGCTCAGAGCTTGCAAAAGGCTTCTGCCCCCACCTACGGGTGGGTTCAGGGGGTGACTCTTCCTGAGCACACCTGGGCTCCCATCTCTGGGCCAAGGCAGTGGAAACTGCAGATCAGGGAATCCCACAATAGTTTGGTGTGGAAGGGACATTAAAGATCATCAAATTCCAAGTCCCTGCCCTGGCATGGACACGTTCCACTGTCTCCGGTGCTCCAAGCCCAGTCCATCCTGGCCTGGGACACTGCCAGGGATCCAGGGGCACCCACAGCTGCTCTGGGCACCCTGTGCCACGGCCTGCCCACCCTCACAGGGAGGAATTCATTCCAGATATCTGATCTGAACCTGCCCAGAGTGGTGCAGAGAGCAAATCCCACAGGCAGCACCACAGCCAGTCAGGCAGGCTGAGATTACGGACATGAGCCTGGTTCTAAAATATCTGGAATACCTTTAATGGACTTGAAGCCATTCCTTTTGTTAAGGGGAGGTGACAGGGAGACTTTGCTGCTATTTCTGAGCCTCTTTACCAACCCACCCTCCTATTTTAGGTAGGATGGCACAGAAAAGCCTTCTAGGATGAGAGCAAAGAGTTTTAAAAGATAAGAAATGAGCTTTGGAACAGTAGTCCTTCATAAGTTCACCTGTGCTCAGCTTTATAGGAACTGTTTAAATCTAAGGAATAATCAAGGAGAAACACAGTCGAAAAATAAAATTGTGGGTGTGTTGGATTTGGGGGTTTTTTGTTGTTCTTGTGTGGGTTTTGTACTTTTTAAATTTAAATTAAAAAAAAAAAACCTGAAGAGTTTTATTTGTTATATTCCATATTATGAATTTCATTCAAAGCAACCCCTCGCTCATAGAAGTGATGCAATAAACCCTCCTGGTTTAATCTGCCTGCTCGGGAAGGGAAATAATCAGATCCTGCCTTTTGCATAGGCAGAGTTTTAATTACCTCTGCAGCTTGCCTGGTCCCATCTGAGCAGCTTTTCAAAAGCAATCTATTAGCAAACAATAACCCTGCAGCTCCCTGCCTGCTGCTCAGCAGATGCTATCGCTGCCTGTCCCAGCCTGGAGCAGGGAGCCAGCCCCAAACCCTGCTCCTGAGGGGGACAGGGGCTGCCAGCAGAATGGGCCAGCAGGACAAGCACAGCCCCGAGGGCTGAGTCCCACATGGAACATTTGGGGCAGAAGATGAATTCCCACAGGAGGAGGAAGAGGCCGTGGGCAGCTCCAGGATGGCCAAGCTCGGTAGTTGAGCACTGGGATAATGAAGCTGTGAGTCCTTCTCCTCCATTGCTGGGGATAAGGCTCATATTCAGATCCCAGACCCTTTCCCCCTGTTGAGAAGGGCCAGGAGGGTTTTAGCCCTGCCCAGAAAAGGCCATTGGAGCCCCGAGCTGGCTGTGAGACCCTGAGTGGCCAGACCTGAAACAACAACCACCTGAGGTGTCCAACACAGCCCAGCTGCCAGTGAGAAGTCTGAACAGCCTGGAAAGGTGAGTCCTGCCTCTCACCAAGGAAAAGGGACACCTGTATGACCTCACGGGCCTTCCTGAGCCTCCATTTCTTTCGGCTGAACAACCCCAGTTCCCCCTGCTGCTCCTCACTTTCGGACTCTCCCTGTAATATTTCTTCCCACTGAGCTGCTGCTCTGGAAGGATTCAAACCCAGATTGTTTTCCCCAGCAAAGAGGAAACCTTTCCATCATCAGCCTTTCCTGGTGGCTGCACACCTGCCCAGAGCTGTTGCTGTCACATGCATCACTTCAGCTTCAGAGGGTAAAGACCCTCAAATGAAGTTCTCTCACTGCACCATTAACCTCCTGATAGAGCTGCTGTTTCCAACCAAGCTCCAGTGAACCTTTCCCAGGCTGCATTTCCCGAGCTCCAAACACCTGAATTCCTCCTGCAAACCAGCTCAGACACCACCAGGAGTAAATATTCCCCACACCACACACCTTTCCTCACTCCTGTCTTTCTTACCTGGAAATTAAAAGCCCAGGAACAGCCTCCAGGCCTCCCTGCAGAGCCTGGATCCTCACCTCCTGCACCCCCAGCTGCCTCTGCCTCAGGGTGGTCTGGAGCCCAGCAGAGCTTTGTTTGGGCTTGGCACAGATGGAGCAGGATGGCTCCTGGCTGCACTGGGCTGCTCCTGGTGCTCCTGGCCTGGGAAGGATAGGATGCAGAGCTTATCATTCCCAGCTCTGCAGCAGGAGCAACCAAGGGGGCTGCAGGAGCCAGGACTGCTTGGCTGCCTCCCTGGCCATGGAAATGCTCAAAATGTTGTGCAAAACTTGGGCTGCACCGTGGGGGTGGTGGTGGTCATCCCTAGATTGTCCTTTGCCTGGGAATGCTGGGAGAAGCAGGAGATACTGGGGGGTGTGGTTGCTTCATTTCTGCAGAAAAAACAGACCTTGGAGGTTCTTTCTGATGAAAAGAAAAAGAACATTCACCCATGACAGCAACTTTAACACCTCTCACCTCCAGGATCCAACAGTCCCCTCTCAAATGTGTAAACCCCTGTCTTTCAGCACCTTGGAATGGCTCTGTGCTCCTGATCAGTGATTAAACGTGGGAGGCCAGGCTGGATTCAGGGCTCTTCATTTGGAATTGGAGAAAGGAGGGATCAAAGCAGAAAACAAATCAGGGAAACAAAAGGGAAGGAGCAGGTGGACCCATCCCAAGCAGGAGCTGTGGGGGTGTCAAGGATCCCCATCCCGAGGGGCTGTGAGGACCCTGGTGACAGGTGACAGGCTCAGGGACGTGCTGGCTGTCACCCACAGGCAGTCTGTGGATGTCTGCCACGCTGCTGCTGCTCAGGCTGGCATATCTGAGCTCCTCCTGCTTTCCATGGCCTGCACAAAGCCACCCATGGATGCACGGACAGAGCCAGCAGCACTCAGAGGTGCCTGGAGCAGCAGCATCCTCCCACAGCTTTGCTCCTGCTCCCTTTGCTCCCAAAGAGCCACACTTGGAGTTGAGGCAAAGGCACTTACAGGCTTTGCTGGATTCCCAGCTCAGGAAAGGCTCCAGCCCCTCTCTGACAGTTCTGTGGCCCTGGAGGAGCAGAGCCAGGACTGAGGAACATGGAAGGAGAGAGGAGGCCTGGGCAGGTGTTAATGAGAAAGTGATTTGTCTCTCCAGGATGTCCTTTTGCTTCCCAGGAAAGTCACTGAGCAGAAATTCTGAATATTTAATACAACTTCTTAATTAAGAAAAGGGTAAAAAACCTGAGGGATGCCTTCCCCTCCTGCAAGGTCAGGGACAGAGCTTTAAATCCAGGATAATCACTGTAGGAAGAGGGGGGCAGCTGGTGGAGAGGGAGGGGGCCTCACAGTTTGGACCAGAGAAAGCCCCTTCTGCACGCTCTGCTGCTGGCACACAACCTTTGCCCTATGGACTGAAAGTTTTCAGGATACTATAAATGTTTTTTCTCCTGTCCTGCCCTGCAAAAGCTGAATACCTAAAACAAAGCTCAAATAATGAAGACTCTGACCAAGTAATTAAAAAAAAAAAAAAAAAAAAAAGAAAAAAAAAGAAAAAAAAAACCAAAAAAACCCTGTCTGGTTTCACAGAAACATTTCAGTTTAGTAATTTCCAAAGGTTTCATTTCCATTTCAGTCTTTCTTTTTGTCCTGTAGTTGAACTTCTATTTCAAAGCAAGGAGCAAATTCGAAGCAAAATAGAATACTTCCATTTCTGGAGTCATGGTGACCTGTGGATGATTCTGAAAACTTTTCTCCATTTTCCCCCAAATGTAAAATCTTCTGAAATTGGTCCTTTCCTATGAAATATGCTGGCTTTGATGAATCAACATGTTATGATGAGATTTTTTTTTGGCAAATGACTCCCAGGCACACTCATTTCTCCATTAACATCCTGCTCGGCGCAGGGCGCAGTCTGGGACTGGCTCAGATTTCTGGGATGCTTTCCCCATTCCCATTCTCCTGTGTCCCCAGTGGGTTTTCTCCTGCCCTGAGGAGCGAGTGAGGCAGGGAGAGGGAGCTGTCAGCTCCATCCCCGCTGCAGCCCGGCAGTGATCTGTGTCCCCGGCTCTCTCCCCTGAGCCCTGCCTTTGGCGCTCGCCGTGCGCAGCACGCGCGGTGGCATCGCCGCTCGCCTGGCAGGTGGCACTTCCCACGCGGCCAAACGCTCGTGCCGGGACTGCAGCCACTCTGTGTTCTCCCTTCCCCCTTTCCCCACGTCTGCTCGGCCCAAAAATACTGCAGGCACAGGAAATCAGGCTGCAAAGCCCCCGGGAGTGAAGTGGTGCCTCAAATAAACAGCCTGTGCCTGCACACGGGACCCACCTGAGCTATCGGCAGTGCAGAGAAAGGGGTAAAAAAATCCACGTTTTGGTCAATTTGCTGTTGGAAAGTGAACGGAGGGAATCAGAGGGGCTTGGAGAGAGACTTTGGCCAAGGGATGGAGAGACATGGCACGGGATGAATTCCCACTGCCAGGGTGTCCTTGCAGCCGTGTTCCCACACCCAAGCAGACACGCCCTGCCAGTGCCGGGGGAGGTGGCACCAGCTGCTCCAGCAGCTCCTCCAAGGCAGCACCTCCTGGAAAGGGACTTTCCTTGCCCAGAGCTGCTTCTGCCAGGATAGCAGCGCTGTGTGCCAGGCTGTGCTGCCTTTGGATGTCATTCATGGACTCAGCAAAGTCATTTCCCCCGAGACTTGGATCCGAGTGCCCGGTGCTGAGCAAACAGGAGGAGACTCCTAAAGTCCTCAATTACATTTCCATTCTCCTCTTCAATTCCAGCCCAGACAAGAGGTGATAATACTGAATCCTTCAAATATTTGATATACAAAGAGAAGAGCTTGTTAAAACGAGACCAATTAATGCATTTTTAATCCACATTTAAACACATGCAAAGATCCGGAATACTAATGATGTCATTTGAATTCTGGGTGGGGAGGGCTGGAGCATGAGCCTGCATATCTTTCCATCTTTCCACCTTCCCATCCTTCCACCTTCCCATCCTTCCACCTTTCCATCCTTCTACCTTTCCATCCTTCCACCTTCCCATCCTTCAACCTTCCCATCCTTCCACCTTTCCATCCTTCTACCTTTCCCTCCTTCCACCTCTCCATCTCTCCCTGTTTCCATCCCTGCATTGCTGCCTCTCCTGGATAAGACAAGGTCAGCTGAGCACTGCTGCTTTAACAAAAAGCTGCACTGAGGTTCCCTCCAGGTTTTTCAACCACCTGTCATGTTCTCCCAGCTGCTGCTCAGGTTGTTTGGGGTTTTTTCCCCCTCCTTATTCTTCTGCTTTTTATTTCTGAAGCTCAAGGACATTTTGAATCCTCTGGCTGTGCCCGCTGCTGGAGAAAACAACTGCACAAAGGTGTTTGAATCGTGGAATCCTGGAAAGGATGGGCTTGGGAGGGACCTTAAAGCTTATCTCATCCCACCCCTGCCATGGCAGGGACACCTCCCACTGTCCCAGGCTGCTCCAGCCTGGTCTTGGGCACTGCCAGGGATCCAGGGGCAGCCACAGCTGCTCTGGCAATTCCAGCCCAGCCCCTCCCCACCCTGCCAGGGAACAATTCCTAATTCTCAAGATCCCATCCAGCCCTGCCCTCTGGCAGTGGGAAGCCACCAGGAATCCTCACATGGAGAGACCATGGCCATGTGAGGTTCTTACAGAAGTTCTGCTTTGATTGCTTGTGCAAGTCTGAGTTAAAACCTGAATTAAGAAATAGTTTGTATCGCAAAACCTGAGCTTCCCCTGGATGAGCAGAGCCCGCCCAGCAGGGCTGTCAATCCTGGGCTGAAGTTTGCTCATTAGGAAATTCCAGAGCATCCAGCCTGCACTGGATCTGCTCAGAGGACAGGGCTGGCAATCAGCATAAAACCCTGCTGTCCTGGAATTTGCATGTTGATGGCTTTCCCTGAGCCACAGGAACACACTCCAGATAATCTCTGCTTCCTAGGAGGCAGGGAAAAAAACCCCAAACCCTTGAAATGCACAAGCTCAGAGCCTATTGCCATCCCTGGAGGAAGTGCTGCCCTGTCCAGGTCATTCCTGTGCTGGGCCAGGTCTCTGCTGCTTTCAGCAGGCGTTTGGGGCTGGTTTGGGGCTCTCCTCCTGCTGGGCTGGGGATTGGCAGGTGTGGGGGCTGATAACCCTCCCCTATCCCTGCCAGGATCTCCGTGCCCAGTGCTCACTGCAGTTCCTGAGAGTGGAGCTGCTTCTCCCAGCAGCTTCGGGAAAGCTCAGCCTGGACTGGATTGAAGTCACTCAGGTTTGTTACCTTTGCAGAGATTGATTTTCAGCTGCAGGCTGGAATATTTCCAGGCAAACTTGATGTAAAATTCACTCCAAAACCCACATGGGAATCCAGGCTCATATAAAATGCTGCAAACTTTTTGCTGCCTCTGAAGCTGGAGGCATTGTTTCCTTTCCAAACCAAGAAACAGCTGGGGTTTGCATTTTCTCCCCATTGTATCTATTTACAAACCCTGTTTTGTCCCACCATCCAAGCCCCCCAGACAGCCCTTGTGAGACTGGAGGGTCTGTAAAACCCCTCCTGCAGGTGGGAATTGCAGCACAAACTCATGGATTTCAACTTTTCTGGGAACAGCAGAGATTTCAAGGCTGCTTTTCTGAGTCAAAGGTTCACAGGGATGTGGTTTGCAGGGAACAGCGTGAGATGGAGGTTGTGCACAGATTGGATCAGCCCTGCTGCAGCCTGGAGACCCCTGATGACACCACCCATCCCCTGGAAATATTCACCTGTCTTCCAAAAATGCTAAAAAGTTCACCAATGGGAAAAGCAGAAGGCGAGTGAAGATTTTTTATTTATTTGGGATTTTATTAAACATGACTGCAGTGGAAGTTGAAAGCATTTTCCAGCCTGGGTGTTAATCCTGAGTGTGCTGGAAAGTGGAGAAGACACTCAGGGCCTCAGAAAATGAGGTTGTGTCTCAGAATGGGTGTAATCCACTCTGGAGATGGAATCACAATAACAAACACTTCTTTACTTTGAAACCCCATCAATAATAGGAGATGTGCATCTGAACTCCTGGACTCATCTCATACACACTGCAAGTGAAATGAATCCTAAGACAAAAAAACCCCTAAATATAAATCTGTGTGAGCAGGTGGGGAAGCACAAAGTACAAACCAAGGGAAGAAATTACCTGGGTTCCCTTCAGGTATTGGCCATTGTCAGCACCTTGTCCCACCCATCACAGAAATGGGGATTTGTTATTTGCCACCCCTGTGCCAAAGATGATAGTGCTGAGGCAGGAGCCAGGCTGATCCAGCAGGATCTGTGCTGGGATTGTGGGATTGGGGTCCCAAACAAAGCTAGGAGTGCAGCAGATCCCTGCTCCAGCTCCCACACACTGCATTCCCTGCTGGCATCACCTCAGCTGGAGAGATCCCTGCAGGACTCCTGCCCTGGGAGGTTTCTGGGGGTGATGAGGGGTGGTGAAGGGGGGACAGGAGCCACAGACTCCCCTCCTGTCCCAGGAGGCAGAGCCTGGATCCTCCACCCCTGGGTCCCACCTCTGATTTACACCATTCCCATATCCCAGGGGATTTCTCTGGTGATTTTTATTTTTCAGAGAGCCTTTGGAGCACAAATTCAAATCAGTCATCAACTTCCCACTGAGTTCCAACCAGCTCTTTCCCCATTTTAAATGATTTTTAAATGCATGTGATGCACTCCATCTTGTAGCTGAAATAACTTCTGTATTATACTGCAAGCCTGAATTCCTCTCACCCCTTGCTCCCTGCTCACTTCAGATAATTCAGTGTGAATTTATTTGAGGAGAGGTGGTGGGTCAAAAATGAAGTAAAACGCTGACAGCAGGAGTTCCTTCCCATCCTCTGCTCAGGGGAAGGCAGGGAGCCAGCTTTTGGGAGCTCAGGGATAGCCATCATTAGGATGCTTGAAACCACCTCAGCAGACGGGTGTTTTCCCTTCTTTTCCCATGAGAAGAGATTTCCTTTTGATTAAATGATATTTGATATATGTGTCTCCCCTCGCCTTGCTGGAAAACTCAGATGCCTGAGAAACCAAACCCTGAGCAGGCGCAGGCAGAGCCTGCCCGAGGCACTGCCAGGAAAAGCCGTGAGGGAAGCACAGCCAGATTTAGGGAATCTCAGGGGCTGTGGGAAGGAAGGGTGGAGGCACCCAGGAGCTCCCAGGGAAGCTGCTCTGGCTGGGGCTCTGGAGAGGAGCAGCTTCTGCACCCCAGGGAGGCTCTGCTGGAGGAGGGAGGTGCAAGCTGAGATTCCAGGTCTGTTCCTGCTGGAATTCCCTTACTCCAGAAAATGCAGGATGAGCAACTTCTGCCCTGTGCCCCAGGCTGGGCAGGGCAGGGCAGGGCAGGGCAGCACTCCCTGGTGCTCTGGGGGGGACTTTGAGGGGAGCTGTTGTGAGAAGTGTGGATGCAGCAATCCCTTGGTGTCAGGAGACAAACCCCGACTGCCTGAGCCCCAACACAGCTCTGAGAGCGAATTTCAGATCAGGGGCTTTGAGAAAGATGGGGACTGACCTTTCAGCTGGGCCTGTGCCAGGACAGGGAGGAATGGTTTGAAACTAAGAGAGGGTTGGAGCCCACTGATTTACAGAGGGAATTCCTCCCTGGGAGGGTGCCCAAGCCCTGGCACAGGGTGCCCGGTGCAGCTGTGGCTGCCCCTGGATCCCTGGCAGGGCAGGAATAATCAAATAATAACTTCTCTAAATAAGAACTAATGTCCCTATTGTTATTTAATACAAATAATTGTCCCAGTCCTGTGCTCAGGTTCTGGGAGAAGGATCTTGGCAGAGTTTGGGCTGTCCACGATGCAGGAGAGAATTCCCTGGAAGTTCTAGGATCTGTGCCCCCCTCCCAAGGTGTCACACAGGGTTAAGGGCTCTGTGTCCCTCCCCCGAGGAGGAGCTCATTAAAGCTGCAGCAGTGAGAGGCAGAGTTTATTCTGTTTGGGAGTTCTGGTAGATATTAATCACTTCACATCCTCAAAAGGTGTCTGAGGAACTTAATTTGTCATGGAAATGTCAGATAAGAGAGATGCGGCATCTCCAGACGGGAATAGGCAGTGAATTCTGTGGAATGTTGTGCTAAAATGACCTTTTCCTTTCAATTAAAGCAAACAGGCTAAAATCAAAGTCGAATCCACTGCAGAGGCCCCAGGGAGTGTCTGTGTTTGCACACGTGTCAGGGTGTTCCTTCTCCTTGGAGCACACCTGGCACAGGGATCAGCTCTGGTGGCCTGGGACCGTCCCTGCTCTGGGAGGATGAGGAGGGATGCTGAGGTGTCTCAGAAATCCTGGCTGTCCAAAAAAATTAAATAGGAATCTGCTGTGTATAAAAATGTATTGGTTTATATTACTTTCTACAGGGCTCTTTATCTAAATATATTTATATTATTACAATATATTACATATAATATAATATAATATAATATAATATAATATAATATAATATGTATTATATAATATATATATAATATATATTATCTATTATATGTAATAGTATATTATATATACTATCTATTATTTATATTATTGTACTGTCAATATTTCACAGACTCAGCATCACAGGTGGCAGGAGCTCCTCACCCTCCTGTCCCTGTGTGAGGAGGCTCCATCCCCATCCCATTTTCACTGGGGGCTCCTTTGCTTCTCCAGAGTTTCCTGGGAATGTGTCACAAACTGCCAGTGGAGAAGAGAGTTTGGACAGAAGAGCAGAGGGAGCTGCCTGCACTCAGAGCAGGAGCTCTGGCCTCACTCAGCAGCTTTATCTATTTGGTGCTAAAGAGATTTTTGTGTATTTTGTCAATAGCTCAGAAAATGCCTTTAATTTCCTCTGCAATGTCTTTGTTTCCCTGCTTTGTTTGGCTGCCCCACCAACATCCACACGTTTTTAGGAGATGGAGATGACAGAGGGGGTTTGGTAGCAAAAGTCAAGGTTGGGCTTTGGAAATGAACCCTGGCTGGATCCAAACTCAGCTCTTCTGGAATCACAGCTCCTTGCTGGAAGAGCTCAGCTCCAGCAGGACATGGGGAGTGGTGCTGGTGCCCAAAGGCTGCTGAGCCATGGGAGTGGCACAGGGGGTCCAGCACCTCCCAGTGACCTGTCACCATGCCAGGGAGGGACAAGAGGATGGGGGCACTAGAGAAAAAGGGAATGACTGTGGAAGTTTGCCTCCAGGGTGAAGCTCTGCAGCAGCATTGGGGCTGAGGAGCGGGGTCAGAGCCTGCTGGGGGCAGGAGCTGCAGCAGTGACTCAGTTCATGACTCAGGTTGGGAAATAAGAAGGCAAAACAACAGCATTTTCAGATTTAGTTGATGATCTACAAGAGCAGCTATTCTGGGTCACAGCAAAGGCCGAGGTAACCCAGGCTTCCATCTCCGGAGTGGTTAATGGGACGCCAGGATCTGTGTGCAGGAACAGTGGGGTGCTTTGCCTGGTTATTTTCCCAATCTTTTCGAGCTTGCAGTTGCCTGTTTATGATTTTGTACTTAAAAGCCCTTCATGGATTCATTCCCCACTGCTCTGCCTACTTACCTTTGAAACCTGTAATATTCTGTGGCAAAATTTCAGGGGGCAAAAACAGTTACTTCTCAGTCTTATCCCAAACAGCTCTTCCCTTGCATGAATCAGCACCTCCTCCAGCCACTCTGCAGCCTCAGAGGTTAAAACTGGCTGTCAGCATTTGCCTGGCACAAAACAACACCTCTTTATTTCAGTCTGAATTGTGTGATTGTTTTTACTCTTCACACATCTAAGTCCATTTTGAAATAAAACCTGTTTTTTGAAACAGTCAGAATGTTCTGGTTTGAAAATGGCAGAGTAAGTGCTCTTGCTCTTTCATTTTTTTTTTTTTTTTAAATTTTATTTCTATTTTCTGGCCAAATCATTTACAAAAGTTCACCCAGAAGCTTTCATCCTCCCCAGACCTGTGTAATTCCACAGGCTTGTGAAAAGCATCGAGAGCCTGTACCTGCTGAGGGCTGTGCTCAGGAATCACCTCCGAGCACCGCACTGCTGGCAGCTCTCCTGCCCGGTGCTGCTTTTCTGGGTTTCCTTCGCTCATGGAGCCGTGTTCTGCCCTGTTCTTGCCCCAGCCCATTGCGAGGCGTTTGCTCAGCTGTCCCCACCACTGGAGCCGTAATTTATTGTCCTGCTGAGGCCTCTCGGGGTGAGCCCTGCCCCTCAGGCCCGCTTTGCCCCACTGCCCTCCGGCTGCCCCTCTCCACCAGCCCCGGGGCCTCTCGGCATGGAGGGGACCCTGCCTCGCCTTCTGAGCCCTGGCTGGGATCTCCTGAGGAGCAGCAGGAGCCCAGCCCTGGCTGGGATCTCCCGGAGGAACAGCAGGAACCGAGCCCTGGCTGGGATCTCCTGGAGGAGCAGCAGGAGGAGCCGAGCTCTCCCACACTCAGCACTGAGGCTTCCCACAGGCAGCACCCGGCCCTTGCACAGTCAGCACCGGGCTCTCCCACACTCAGCACCGAGCCCTTGCACAGGCAGCACCGGGCACTCCCACAGTCAGCACCGGGCGCTCCCACAGGCAGCACCGGGCCCTTTCACAGGCACCGGGCTCTCCCACAGTCAGCACCGGGCCCTTGCACAGGCAGCACCGGGCACTCCCACAGTCAGCACCGGGCTCTCCCACAGTCAGCACCGGGCTCTCTGGAGCCGCTGTGCCGGGCCGTGCTGGAGCGGGAGGAGCACGGTTCCTCCTGGCTGCTGCTCCTGGGGTTCCCTTTGAACAGACAGCGTTCTTTCCCACAGCTCTCCACATCCATTGATCCCTGCCCACCGCCCTTGTGGGAAATGGATTGATAGAAAATTTTCAACTTTTGATAGAAGGTTTATATAGTGCAAATAAGGCTAGATACGTTGGGGAAATAGAACTATGAAAGATGTATTGTAGTAGGGCCCACAAAGAGTAATTTTAGATGAATGGCTTTAAGGCATTTACAGCATGGTGTGGCTAAACTGATAGGCCAAGAAATGCTTACAATGTATTGTAATTAGGAAATAGTTGACTTCTGATTGTGATGGTGTGAATTATAACAACTGTATTGTCTCACCCTTCTCATGAAACTGAAAATTGAATAAAAGTTTTTAAAACGCCTCTGAGTTACCCCATCTCGGGGTCAGGAAAGGGCGTAATCTGACACGCCCCCAAATTTTTTAGGCACAGATTGAGAGCCCAGAGCAGTTCCAAGGTGCCTGAGCCCCAGCACAGGAGAAGCTCTGCCAGGCCATGGATCCTTCTCTTCCTGGAGAGAAGACACATCACTGGGACTCAGGTGTTTGTGATGTAAAGGCCAGGGCAGCAGTGAAAGACAGGTCTGGAGGTCACTTGCCCAGCCTTTGGGACTGTCACCAACCCAGGAAGGTCTTGGAAATCTCCAAGGACTTCTAATCCCTGGATTTCGGGTTGGCTGTTCCCCAGTACCCTCCCCATCCCTGCAGGGCACAGGGAAGCTCCCACAGAGCCCAAACTACGACCTGCGACCTGGGATTTCTCTTTGGATGCAACTCACTGGAAGAGGAAAGGATGGCAAAGCCCCAAAACTTTGCTAACAAGGAAATTTCACCTCCACACCTCAGGTTCCTTCCCCAAACAGCAGGAGCTGTTTACACCAACCACAGCAGATATTTTTATGAAGCAGAAAACCAATTTACTTTCCTCCCTTTACTCCCTCCTCAGACACAGTCAAATCACTTTGTACTCTCATTAAAGTTTGTTTCTCGTTGCAAAAAAAAAAATATCCAGGAGAATGTGAGCCCAAATATGTCAGATTTTCCTGTGCTCTAACATATTAAGCAAAGCAGGCTTTTCTAATGAGTGATCTCTAGGAATCAAAGGGAAAGGCAACATCTCCAGCTTCCACTGCCTTGTGCTCACCCAGCAGCTGAGCTTTTCATGGCTGGAAGTGAGCAAACAATTCCTGCTGTTTTAGGGGAAATTTCCATAATGGCCACAGTGTTGTTCCTGTAGGCAAAATCCAGAGGGAAAAGTTGGCTGAAAATGAAAATGAAAGGTGTTAATCACTGCAGTTCCTTGCAGGTGTTCCATCTTTGTTTCTCTCCCTTGTCTCTTCAAAGCCCCATCTTTCTGCCTGTGTATGTGTGGCTGCTCCTCTGGCCAGCTCTCCTTGCTTTAATTAGCTCCAGGAGTCCTGAAGGCATCTCCCAGGGCTCCCTAATCCTCTCCATGTGCTGAATAACCTGACCCTGGGAGATCCTTGCCAGAGAAATACTGCAGGATAAAAGCAAATGATTCCAGACTTCTGGTTACTTAATGAGGGCCTGTAAATCCAAAATCCAGGGAGGGACTGTCTGACAGGGAGGCTTCATGTCTTGAAAAGAGAGCAGGGTTAGGTGGGGTATTGGGAATTAGGAATTGTTCCCTGGCAGGGTGGGGAGGGGCTGGGCTGGAATTGCCAGAGCAGCTGTGGCTGCCCCTGGATCCCTGGCAGTGCCCAAGGCCAGGCTGGACATTGGGGCTGGGAGCACCTGGGACAGTGGAAAGTGTCCCTGCCATGGTAGGGGTGGAATGAAGGATCTTTAAGGTCCCTTCCAACCCAAATCCATTCTGGGATTCTGGGATTCAGTTCCCAGAGGTGATGCAAACCTTTTTGTTACACACAGAGGGATCAGGACACTCAACTCCCCACCCACAAGGGGCACATCAGATACAACTGGCCAGAATAATAACTACAAATCTTCTTTAACTGGAAAGGGACTCCCCACAAATAGCCAAAAAATGACATTTCGTTCCAGATGATTGAAATGAGGTAAAATGCAGCCCTGAAACAAGTGCCTGGATTGCCTTTAAAACAGATCCTTGTTTAGGTCTCTCTGTGAGGTCAGGTGCCTGCATCTGCCAGCCACATCTGGGAAGGAAATTGGGTATCTAGGATGCAAACTGGCACTTGCAGACTTAGAAATGATGACTGGAGCCTCTCTGTTGCTTTGGGTATCAGAATACCTTGGAATATCTGTGGTTACTTTTAGCTGGGGGACTTTAACGGGCAATTTAAGCCAATCTGTCAGACTCTGCTCAGGGTGGCTGAGTCAGAGCCGGGCCCAGCTGAGGCAGCTGCAGCTGGGGCTGAGCAGGGAACTTCTGAAATGGCTCCAAGGGTATCGCAGGAGCCCCTCTGCCTGTGCCCTCCCTGCCACCAGGATCAAACCCATCAGGGCTGGAAAGTCTCACGGTGACTGGCGTGCCCCAAACTGGGTATAGGATCATCACTGGGGCTGTGGATGCTCTGATTTAATTTACAGGGGCTTTGCACTGCAAAAGGCATCCAGATGGCCAGGCTCTTGTTAATATGGATTGAAAGTGAGTGCTGCTCCTTGGCCCAAGTGCAGCTCCTGGAAATCCACATATTCTGCATTGGAGCTGGCAATAAAGCATTAAAAATGTCTGGAATAAACACAGGCAGAGCTTTCTGTACTTCACCTCCCTTCACATCCACACAGAGCTGTTCTGAGGCTGCTGGAGAGACGCAGTTTGCAGTGATGGACATCAGGTGCTCTCTCTGCTTCCAAGGCCAGCTCATTTCTGAGCCCAGGCAGCCCCTGGGGATGGCTCAAGGTCCTGGCAGCCCGGGAGCACCAGGATCAGCCCAGCATCACCTGAGCATCTCCAGTTGTCTTCTGTGGTGGAAGAACAACGTGCAAAGTTCAGTTTGTGTTGTTAAGATGTGTGAAATCCTGAGTGAGCCTCAGGCAGCTCAGGGAGCTGCTGCTCTAAGTGAGGTGCTCATTTTCTGAAATGGGATTTCTGGGATCCATCAAACACCCTGGAAAGCCCTTAAAGCTGGATTTTGGGTACTTTCTGTTTCTCTCCAGTGTGCACACCATGAGGAGACCCATGCGTGGCCTCACAGGCCTAGGCCAAAGGGAGAAGCAAAGGAGGAGAAGATGAGCTGCTGAGGCAGGAGGGGAACCCAGCATTAACTGTCCCTGAAGGGCTCTGGCTGGGAACTGGTTGGAGTTTGGGGCCAAAGGGATCAGGTTTCACTTTGCTTTGTCCCTTGTCACCTCGAGGTGCTTGGGAGTTAGAAAATGACTTGAAAAATCTCCAGAGCTGTTGCCCTTCTTTGATAAGCTGAAGTATCAGCTTTCCACATGAAAACAGCTCTTTGATTGAGGTTTTCCCTTTTTTATTTGGATTATTTTTTATGGATGTCAGATCAGCTGCTCCTCTTTGTGACTATAAAGAATAAAAAATAGTGGCAGATCCTGCCCTTCCCAGCTAAGTGCTTTTGATCACTGGTCAGTGCACTGATGGATGTTTTTCCATTGCATCCTTCATCCCAGGCTTTTCAAGGCTGGTTAGCAGTTGGAAGGCAAGACCAAAGAATGCTGCTCTCTGACGGAATTCAATTTCCTGGAAAAAAAAATAAATCTTTTTTTTTTCCCTGTGACCTAAATGGAAAACATATTGTTCTGAAAGTGCTGTTCAAACAGAATTACCCAAACCTTTTATCAACAAAGAGACCATCGTCTATCAGACATCTGGTGTGGATGTCAATTATAATAATTAATTAGACATCTCCCCAGATGCCTGACACTACATTCTGTCAGCAGATTTTTTTTACTTCAATCAAAAGTGCTTCTGCATTATGCATGAAACTCCTGGAGGAGCTGGGAGTGGAGGGGAGCAGCCACAAATCCCAGCCAGGCGTGGGAAGGGCTCCTGGTTCTGAGGCTTCCCCTCCCCTGGAGCTGCCGAGGGAAAGTTGCGCGCGGATCTCGCTGCCTCCCGTAACAGTGCTCTCAAATGTTTCACATTGCTTCATGTGGGACTTCGAACAAAAAGGGTGAGGGGGGAAGGATAACGTATAAAATATATAAAACCAGGCGATTGCTGCTAGATCCTCAGGGTGGGGAGAAGAGAACTGCTCAGTGAGGGAATGTGAAAAACACATTCACTCTCCTGTGAAAATTTACAAACTTCAGTAAAGGACAATAGGAGACAAGGACCACAGAGCAAAGGTTATTACGGGTGGGTGCATCTTGGCACTGAGCCAAGCTCACGCTGTTCCCTTCGGGGATACCCCTTAAATACCTTTTAATGACATCAGCCTGTTGCATATTCATAGACTGTTATGCATAGTAAACTTTTCCCCAAACTAGTTTACATATTCCAAGAATTGTTTAGCACAGCTCCTCGGATCTGCCTTTTTAGAGCATGCACGTTCCTTGATTGTGGTTTTAGTCCTTTTTTATCACCTCCAGTTTTGGGCCCTGGCCCACACTGCTTTCAGACGGTGAGTGCTGATGGTTGGCAGATCTGTAGCAGCGTCCTCATCCTGTGTTCATTGGGTGTTACCCATCCCAGCAGGCATTTTAACACAAGCACACTGATATCAGCTATTTCACTGAGCTTAATGAACAACAGAAGTAAAAACTATATCTTTATAACAAAGTTACTTTAACACTACACATATAAATCTATTTTAATATTTGCAAAAAACCAATATTATGTGTCTATAACACATACTTATTTCAGCTATTTCACTATGCTTAATTAACAACAAAAATAAAAACTATATCTTTATAACAAAGTTATTTAACACCACACATATAAATCTGTTTTAATATTTGCTAAAAGCCAATATTATAACATGTATCTATAATAGGGAACGTCAGCCTGGAGCACAACCACAGGGAGCTGCTGCATCCATCCCTCACCAGCAACACCCTCAGGAATGACCCTGACAGGCCCAGAAATGCTCCTTAAATATTGAGAAATTATCTTCAAAGGGCCAGAAATTATCCTAGAATGTCCAGAAATGATCCTTAAATATCCAGATACGATCCTTAAATGTGCAGAAATGACCCTCAAAGGTCCAGAAATTTTTCTCAAAAGCAACTGAAAAAGACAGAGGCAGAAGAAGAAGACACCTTCCTTCCTTTTCCTTACTTTTTTTCTTTCTTGTATTTTTTTAAAATTAAATTGAAAAGAAATTAATTCCTGGAACATGTAATTAAAACAAACTAATAATTTTTTGTTGCTGTTTTTAGTTTTTCAAACAGGCTTTCACGTTTCCTGGGCAAAACAATCAAATTATTTCTCCTCAGTTTAGGGAATTGCTGCAGTCAACCTCAATATTTTTTTTTCAGTGAGGAAGAGCTGAACAAATATATCGGCAACTTTATCAGTATTAGCAGGGATAGGAACTGCTCCATGCTTCAGACTAAGGACTCAGAACTGTCAGGTACCTGCTCCTGCAGTCCGATTCCCTCAGCTGGGAATTGGCTGGGATTCAGCTTGAGGCTGGAATTGCTCTGTGGCAGGGACAGAATGAAATCCTGCTTGGAATTGCTGGGTTTTTCCTGTTCTCGCTGGGCCAAAGATCTTTTATTGCTTGGTGGAGTTTGGCTGAGGCTGGAGCAGCATGCAGTGATCAATGATCATGGAACCCCCAAACGCTGCCCTTGCCAGTGGGGTAGCGCCTTTGGTTTGAAGGATTTGCCCATGGAAAACAGAATTACAAACACTCCATGCATTTGGACAAGAAAAAATATTTGTAGTAATCTACGTGTTTCAATACTTCATAAAAGTGCCTGGGTTAGTTTCAGTTTCAATGCAAACAAAAAGAAAATACATTTAGATTGAAATGGATTTGCACTGATATAAAATAAAGATTTTTTTTGAGGTTTCTATTTCCTTCCTCTGTTTTTCCTCTTTCCTCACCGGCGCGGTGTGAGGCTAAATGAGAAGGGAGGCAAAAAGTAATTTTTTAAAATTCAAACAGTTGAGCTTTGTGTGATATCAAAATGAAAAATGAGGATTAAGTTTCGAGTGTATTGTTCACATCTACGTTTTTGAGAGAAATAATGATTGTTTTGTAAGCTGTGGTGACAGCTAACGATGCCCTGGAACCAGCAGAGAGACGGGAGCTCTTATTAAACCTGAGGCTGCTTTCATGGAGTGGGAACAAGGCTGGAGTGTTGGCACCAGGAATAGGAGAAGGGTCTGAGGTGTGAGGGCAGCTAATTGGTGCTAATGAGTAATGAGAGGAGATTAACGAGCTCGGGGAGCAGCACATGGGAAAGCTGCAGGAGCTGCCTGGAGCTCAGTGCAGGGGCTGCAAACCCCACCTGCTGCAGATTTTGGGGGTCTTTGGCCACCTCCTGCCCAAAGCCAGGTCTGGCATTTGCAGGACAAACAGGACACCACTTTTCATGGAAAGTTCGTCTCCACAGGGAAGGCTGAGAAGTTTAATCCCCTCTTTAATAATTGCAATTAACGGAGGTTGGGGAATTAAGGCAGATTAGCCGGAGTGCACTAAAGCAGAGTGTAAACACTCCTGGTGGGGCACAGCAGCTCCCAGCTGCTGCCCCGTCCTTGGGCTGCCTCAGCCCGAGGGGCTGAACTCAAAGTGCCCCTCTCTCCATGGCTGGTTTGGATGTCTGGATGATGGTCAAAGGTTTTGATGTGTTTTAGAGGCACTTTTGGCTGTTTGCTCTTCTGTGGAAGCACAGAAGTTGCCCTGCCTCTGGGGAGAGCCTGCAGTGAAGGTAATGTGCCAGAAATTCCTGCCTTTTGCTTCAATTTCATGGGGTGATTCCTGAGAATGGCCTGTGCAGGGCCAGGAGCTGAACTTGATGATCCTTGTGGGTCCAACTCTGATTATTCTCCAGTTCTGTGATAATTTCACCAGGAAGAGAAAGCTGCTGGACCTGGAGGGTCCTGCTTTGATTGATGTCACTGCAGCTTGGAATAAAAGGGCCACACACCAGAAGTGTTCAGAAGAGTCTGAACCAGCTCAAATGGTGCACTTGGCATTGATGCAGCTACATTTCCCTGAATGTCTCCATCCTGAGTTCTGGGGCTGCTCCCTGGCAGGCACAAGCACTAACCTGGATGTGCAGTGGGGCTGGGTGAATATTTCCCTTTTCCTCTGAAAATGGAGTGTGAAGCAGAATTCCCCATTCAAGACTCAAAAGGATCATTTCTATTTGGACAAATGAGGCAGAAATCAAAGAAATGCATCATAAGAAGGGGATGTTCAAGAGGGGACCTCGGAAGACTTTCCAGGTCTCTGAAAGAGGTTTCATTTATCTCCTGGAGTTCTTAATTACTGAGGATTTCTAATCTTGCTTCGTGTTTAGATATAGAGCAGGAGCACTACAGAAACACCAAACACATAAATAAAAGAACAGAAAAACTGCAAGGATGAGTAATTACTTGGGATCCATGGAACAGTGAATTAACACTGAGGAAGAGGCAACGCCAGCAATCACTGCACACTGCCGCTGATAAGAGAACCAGATATATTTTTTTCTTTGCTTAAAAAAAAAAAAAAAAACCAAAAAAAAAAAAAAAAACCCAAAAAAAAAAACCAAAAAAAACCCCAAAAAGATAATTCCCCAGGAACTTGTAGCCAAAAATCTCCCCAGTCAATTAATGACCTTTGCCTCTGCTGCGCCTCCCTCCAAGCTTTGCATGGTTATTATTTTCAGCACTTAATCTGTGAGAGTGATTTGTGTCTCCTAATAACTGACTGATTGTTTTGCTATCAGTCAGCTCCAGGACTGCCACAGCCTCTGCTCAGCTCAAATCTCGCTCCATTCACCTTGTGACTTCAAACACGGCTGTGTCTCATGCGGGAGGAGAGGAAAAAGCCCCCAAATCCCATCTTGCTCCTTACAGTTTTATTGCTTAGGAAACTAAAGGCAGAAAATAAAGGTCACAAGAACTTTAAAACAACAGTAAAGTCTCAGGGACAGGAGAGTTTTAAAGGAAGTTACAAGCTGGAAATGACAGGCTTTTTTTTTTTTTTTTTAGGATGCTCCAAGACATTTAAAAAAAGCCAGAACCCCCATTATTCCTTTCCTCCCTCACTTCCCATGGGAGATTATTCAGAATTCTCTCTCTGAGACAAAGGAGAGCAGCTGGGGAAATGTGAAATATTCCCAAGGTTGGGAGGAGAGAGTACCTGAGGAGCCCACAAGGGCCTTGGCAGGATAAGGAAGGAGCTCCAGAGCCCCCAGATGGCTCAGGAACCCTTTCCTCATCTCATTGTTGACAAACATCTCCAGGTGCCAAGGGACAACCTTCCCCAGGTGCAGGCAGAGGGTCTCACGTGAACTGGTCGCCCTGGGCCACAGCCCCAGCTACATCCCCAAGCTCAGTTTAGGGGGTTGGGTTCAGAGGAGACCAGAATACACCAGGATGTGTCCAGAGGAGGATGCAGCCCTTCTGGGATATTTTCCTCACTGGGGTCCTGCCCTGTCCCTGCTGCACAGCCCCAGGAACCCAGCCTGTTGTGGGGAGAGCAGCAGGACACCTCAGGCAGGGCTGAGCTCCTGGAACCAAAGCTGCTCTGCTGCCCAGGGCCAGCGTCTCCTAGGGAGGAAAAGTGGCTCAGTAGACTTTGCAGAGCTGCAAGGGATGTGGGAGTGTTCTCCAAAGCACCCCGGGGACACAGGGTCTGTTCTGCTGCACAAATGCCATTCTCTGTCCTTAGAACACCTCAGGGTTAAGCCACTTCTGAAAATAGGATGGCCTTGGATGGCTCCTGGGCACATCTTGTGGTTGCTGGGATTCTGATGGCACAGGCACAGGCTCTGGAGGGCTTTTCTGTGCACACACCTTGAAGAAGCTTCAAAGCTGCCCAGTGCCAAGATAAGTCAAACCCCAGACCTTGGCCTCGATTGAAACCCCCAGGCTCAAGGCTGTGCAATTTTTGTGATGTGTCATAAACATGGAGGGGAGGATCTGAAACCACCAGAGCTCCTCCCTTTGCTGCCTTACCTGTGCTCACCCATCACTTCTCTCCAGGCTCCTTCTCCTTGCCCCCTGCCTTTCCAATAGAACCTCAGTTCCCTGCTCCCCATATCCAGCAGAGCTCCCTGAACATCCCTCTGTGCTCCCAACTGATGGCATCAGCCAGGCTTCAGAGTGGAGCTGCTGCTGGATGGCCAGCCCTGGCCCATGGAGTGTTCCATTAATTATCAGAATTGCTGTCAATGGAAGATGGCAGAACTTATGAGGGAGGAAAGCCATCATCAGGAGATGCTGCAGGAATGTTGTGCTCCAGCTCTGGGTACTGGAGGTGTTTTCTGTGGGTGTAAATGTCTGCCTGACCTACATCACTCAGGGAAGTTGGATGGCCTGGAGAGACCCTGGGGGAAGTGAGAGGAGCTTCCACCCTGCTGGAGCTGAGGGAGATCTGCTTGGTGGGAGACATTTCAACATCTTGGGGGCGTTGCTTGTTGAATTTCCATTCCTGCCAAGGCTGTTCCTAAAATGAGGAGGAGAGTTGATAGGATGTTTTCACCACCTGACCAATGCACAGCAGAAGGAGAAATATGTGCCTCTGCAAACTCCTTTTGAACTTTCCTGAGCAAAAAGTCACATGATAAACACAGAACTGGATTTGTTTTGGGTGAGTTTCATTGCATGTTTCTCCGGGCAAATGATTCCATAACAGATCCTCCCTTGCTTCAGTCAGTTATTCCAGTTTTAGTCCTGGGATAAAAGTCTCTCCTGAGCACCCCTCCAGGCTCGCCTCCTGCAGAACACACACAGGATAACCCTGTAACAAGGAGGAGATGGATCACTGCACACATCATTAACAAAATAAATCCTCATCTAAAATCTTATCAGAGCTGGAGCAATCAGGGCACTTGATCTCCTGTCCTGGGCAGCTCTGAAGCCTTTCATTACTGGGCTCACTGGACCAGAGAGGCTACAAGGCTGCACCTCTGGATGAGGTGATGAACAATTTACGGGGCTGTGGCCTCCTCACTTAACCCAAGGCACTGGCCCATGGTGGGGTTGGCCAACCTCGTTGTTCCCAGCAGGAACAAACATTTTATCTGCTGCCAGTTTAGCAAATCTATTCCCCCCCGACCCCCTGCATTGCCTTTGCTCATTAATCATCCCCCAGTGTCTCTCTGGAGAGCTGTGTTAATTTTTACAGGCCTTGCTCAGCAAATTCCAACCCCAAATTCCAGTGCCTGTGTTCCCCGGGCACTGGAGCAGGGCTGAGTTGCTGAGCCAGGGGAGGGTTTGTCCAAGGAAAGGCTCCTCTGTGCCCTTGGGACCACTGCGGCTTCTGTGGCCTTGAATGAGTTCAGGAGACCTTCCCTGAGTGGAAGGCAGTGAAGGCATCCAATGGACAGCAGCATTTTGGGGCTTCCTTAGCTCAAATATTCACTTTTTAGTCGAGTTTGCAGCTCCCTGGCAGTGAAAATGTTGCTGTAGATCAACACAAACAGGTGAATTTGTGTCCATGGTGTTCTCCATGCTCTGAGGTGGCTTTGGGCAGTCTGCTCCCATAAGTTGATATCAAGAAGCTGTTTTATGAGGGTTGCATCCACCAGAATTTGTGTAAGCTGATCCCACAGGAGTTACACTGTGCTTGGAATTGGGGAAGAAGGAATGTTGTGTTATGGCAGGGAAGAGGGACACAGGGAAGGAGAAGATAATGGAAGACCTGGCAAGAAAATCCACTGATTCCGGGATTGTCAGTGCAGGAGCTACAAAGCAACCAGGGAAATGAGGTTGCCTTCCATGGGGATTCCTGCCATCACTTGGAGAGCAATCCCAGCTGCTGGAATTCAGGCCCAGGTCTGAGCTGGCTCTCTGGGAAATCCTGACACACCAAAGGCAGTTCAGCCACAATCTCTAACATCGTTGTTAGAGAAGGCTCAGTCACTCCCTGGAGGAACTCATCCCTTGCTCCCCTGCCTTCAGAGGAACCCAGCCAGCCTGACCTGGGCCCTGCAGGAGCAGGAGGCTCTGGTGGGATCATCTGGGACTGGAGCTGGCTTTGCCCAGGCTGGTGGGAGGCACTGGCAGCCCCGCTCAGCAGTGATGGAGTGGCTGCATTCTGAGTCACTGCAGGGCTGGAGCCAAACTGGCAAAGCAATTGGGAGTGTGTGTGTGAGTGAGGCAGTAACTCTTCTGGCCTTGGGGACTGGGATTGATGGGCCTCTGCTCTTCCCTTCTCTGGAGGATGCAGGGTCGATATTCCCTGCCTTGTGCCCAGCCATATGCCACTGCAGTCTGGCACCAGCCCCTGGGGGTGTAAATAAGGCTCACTCCTCAGCTGCCAGCCCCTCTGCCTGGAAAACATGAGGCTCATTTTGGCTTCTGACATCCAGCTCCTGCTCCCTTCTTCTGCAGCCCCTAGGTGCTTCTTCCCTCGCTGCTCTTTTCCTGGGCACATTTCCATGGAGCAGCAGCCGGCTGAGCTGGGGAATGGATGCAGGATGGGCTCATTGTGCCCTGCAGATGCCTGGAGAGCAGCACAGGAGCCAACCCTGCTGTGTGTTAACACCTGGGCATGGTCTGTCCATGGGGCCAGCAGGATGCTCCAGGTCCCTTCCCACTCCGGCTGCTTTTCCCATCCAGGCAAGTGTGGGTTTGCAGTTTAACCCTGGGCACACATTCCCTGTGCAGCCCTCCCAGGCTGGCTGCCCTGCTGCCATCACATCCACACCAAAGGACGTTTTTTTCCCCCTAGTGTCTCCCAAATCAGCTGTGACTGCTGGGGACCAAATGCTGTCTGCTGAACTGAACCTCCCTGAGCAGCAGTGCCAGGGCAGGGACGCCTCTGCTGCTGCTCCGACATCAGCCCCTCCTTCCCTGTGCCACCTGTAGCTGGGCAGCACAGGGGACTGCAGGAGGGCCCAGGGTGGTTCTGTTACTCTCAGACCAGGGCACTGCAGATCCACATTTCTCTGTACCTTTTGCTGAGCACTTTTTTTCTGTTTGGATTCTGTTTCCTTTCAGCAAAGCTAAAGGAGTTTTCAGCTTCACATCTGTTGCTTTGCCAAAACACTTTGGAGCTGCTGAGTACATGAAACCAGAAATATTTTTTGTGTCCCTCTCCCCAAGCATTTTTAATAAACAAGGGGACCCCAACAAGCAGAATCTTGTGAGTTTTCTCTTCTACTTCTCACTGCCCATGGGCTCAGCTGGGCTGGGAAAAGAAGGCACCATCTGTGGGCTGCTCCTTCCCTGGCAGTAGGGACAAAAGAGGGAGGAAGGAAGAGGCATTCTGGCCACTGATGTCCCATTCCAATGAATCTCAGAGAGTTGTGGAAGGTGATCCAGAGAAGTGACCAGATATTTTACCCAGGGCTGTGGGGAATCATTGTTACAGGGCTCGGACTAGGTTCACATCGGCTGAGAAACTGAAAAGCTGGTGGTGCAGGGAAGGAAAGGTCAGTCTGGAGAAGGCAAATTAATTGTGCTGAATGGTGATGGAAGATAAACAGCAGGATGCTCAGCACTGTCCTCAGCTCCCTGAGGGCCTCCCCAGCACTCCAGCACTGCTGCCTCAGACTCCACAAACCCAAACTCCTCAAGCAGGTGAGCCCTGGGAGTGCAGAGTTTAATGCAGGCACTTAACTCCATAATAATATTCCTGTTATTGTTATAGCCCTGCTGTGCCTGCTGCAGGCATGCAGCTTTGATTCCAATTGCCGCTGACATTTGGAAAGTGCTGACTCAATGGAACTGCCTCTCCCTCAAGGCTCGGGAGAGCTGGGAGGAGCTGCAGCTCTCCTGGGAGGGCTGGAGACTCGCCAGGGAGTTCCTGGTGCCCCTGGCTCTGATGTGGGCTGGCCTCTGGTATTCCTGCCTGTTCATTCTGGGCACAGGTGGTGTCTGCTGGGGAACAGGCAGCTCCTTCCTAGGGTTCCCAGGTTGCTTCCCCACATCTCCCAGAGCCCCCTGCTCCCTGCAGCTCTGTCCCTGAGCCTGAGCCTTCGCAGCAGCTCCCACAGTTCCATCCAGGCCCCAGGTACAGATGGCAAACGTGGCCCAAGCCAAAGCCCAGAGCACTGGGGCCATGAGCTGAGCATGGAGAATGTTTCACCACCCACGTCCAGGTTCTGGGAGCAGCCAGCTCTGGGAATGGCTCTCAGCACTGAAACTCTGTTTGGCCTTGAGCTGCAGTATCATGCCAAAATGGTGTAAATAATCTCAGAGCCAGGCACGCTGGGCTGGCAGGCACAGGCTGCTCTCCTCCCTGGTTCCCTGGGCACAGACAGGGCCAGCACCAGCAGTGTCAGGGATGGGGACGGGGGCAGGGGGACCAAGCTGGAGCCCACTGTGGTCCCACTGGCTCTGGGGGCAGCAGGAAGGCATCTTCCCTCTCCTGCTGTCTGTGCTGCCCTGGTTAGAGAATGCTGGAGAAGATGCCCCAATGTACACACACATTCTCCTTTTCTCCATTTTATCCATGTGTCCACCCATTTTTACATTAAACTTTGATTATTCAATATTCTATATTATTCTATAATCTCCATTATTATTTAATCTATATTATTCTATAATCTGTATTGTTCTACATTGTTATTCTATAATCTGTGTTATTGTATAATGTATATTATTCTATATTCGATATTATTCTATAAACTATACTATTCTATAATCTATATTATTCTATATTCTATACTGTTCTATACTCTATGTTATTCTACACTTTATATTTACCTTATTTTTCTATCAATTCTATCTTTAATTATTCTACCAACCCTCCAACAACCCCCCAGCTAAACCCCAGCCCTCTTTCACCTGCTTCCTTGCAGATGTTTATGCCTTTTACGTGATTATATTCACCATCTCAAACCTTCCTATTTTCTTCCCTTCCCTCTGCCAGAGTGCCTTTGTGTGGGGGTGAGTTGTGTGAGACTCATTTGGAAATGAAAGCCACGAGCAGGATTGTGGTAATTGTCTGTTACATTGCCCCTCGTATTTACCTCATTCAGCAATTCCCGACGTGATTTGACAATGAAAGTTAATGCTCTGATACACATTTTTACATTTTATATATATATATATATATGCACATCTCTGTGTATTTTCCCTTTTATTCCTTGATTAGAGCTGTGAACATTTTCAAAGATTAAAGTGGAGTGAAGTGCCTGGCTGGGATCTTTCTGCTAGCTGCCACATTAGCTTTAATTGCCTGCTAATAGCTCCAAGCATTCGGCTCCATCTTCCCATGAAATGCCTTTCCAGGAGAGTTTTGTGGCATGAGGATCCCCATCCTTGTCACTCTCGGAGGAAGCAGCCACGCTGCTGGAGTGGGATGCTCCTAGGTGGGCAGAGCTCCCAGAACCTTCTGTGACATCTCAGGAGATACTGGATTTTTGCCCAGCCTGGTGCCTTCCTGATGTCTGGAACCTCTGACCTTTCCTTCCTTGTGTCCCAGCTCCCTCTGGCCCATGCTGTCTCCCCAGACTGGCCTGTGCTGCATTACAGACACAATTGATTGTCCCTAGCTGTGCCACCCCTCGAGGGCCAACTTGTCACATCTCAGTGTCTTTGCTGGTCTGGAGAGCTTTGATGGAGAATCCCATAAAGTCCTGAAAGGGTTTGGGTTGGAATGACCTTAAACCCCATCCCATTCCACACCCTGCACTATCCCAAGTTGCTCCAGGCCCCATCCAACCTGGCCTTTTTTGAGCAGTTTCCTCACTTTTACCATCATTAAACCTTCCAGGGGACTCCCTTGTCACAGGCACGTTCCCAGTGTACAGAATTTTGGGACCATTTGTTTCCATGTTCTCATTTCGTTTCAAAGATGTCAAAGTGCTTTGATAAGACAAGAGTGGCTCATTACAACTTTTGGGGTTTGTTTTCATTTCCTTTTCAACTTCCCTTCTCCAGGATCCCTTTATTTTTGGAGACACGTGGAATTTCAGATGTGAAGCCTCTGTTAGAGGCTAAGTGAGAGAGGGCTTGACTTCATCAAACCAGAATGACTCAACAGAGCTGGAGTGAACAGCTTCAACAACTTTACAGAACAGGGTCAGGATTTTCATTACTTTGGAACCTTCCAGTTTGAGTTGTTCATGTGCGTGTGGTCTTATTGCTCTTATTGTGAGGTTTGATGGCCTTAAAAGATTAAGGCAGAAATAGCAGAATTCCCCATGGATCTAAAATCTTAAACCCCAGGTGATCCTACAGAATTCAGCCCATGCTGTTGGGATAGGTGTTGGTGATATTGTAGCAGAAGTTAAAACCAGGCATTCCCAGAGTTTTCTCTGGAAGTTGAGGGTCTAAATACCAAGATCTGGAGCAGATTTTTATCTTCTCTGGATCCCCTGATCCCAGCTCTCAATTTTTTATGTTTCTAGAGGATAGGGGCTGTGAGGACCTGGAGGGAGGCAGATCCCACCTGGAATTCTACAGGTGTTCTGGACTGGGAACAGTTGTGGAGCTGGGAAAGCTCCTACCTTTGGCTATGTTTCTTTTTTCAATGATCTGCAGCTGAGTTAGGAACTGAAAAGAGTGAATGAAGCTAAAGTCTGCAAAGCAAAATGAAACTCCATCTCCTGTTCCCAAAGGACTGAGCAGCTCAGGAGTGAGGTGCAGCTCCCTCCCTGCCCAGGTCAGCATTCCTGGGGTTTATCCCACCTGAACCAGAGCTCACAGTCCCAACAAACCTCTCCCCTGAGCAGGTGACAGCAGGGACAGCTGCATTTATGGTAGTTTGAACCCCAAGTGAGCCTATATTTAAGGCTCAGGTGTTTCAGGCACTGGGAAATGACATTGAAATGCTGATTGTGCTCTCACATACAGAGGGAGAGCTGGATTTGTCCAGGACTCCCTGGGAGAGCTGGGAAACATCAGAACTGAAACTGCACAAAAAAGGAAAGGGGCAGGAAAGGCTCTGGGGGGTCAGAGGATCTCTCCTCTGCCTCAAGCCGGGAAATGCTGCCCACCCCATCCCTGCAGGGCTTGGAGTCACCTCCCTGAGTAGTGCAGGCTCTGCCCCTTCCCTGGACAATCAGCTCAGCACTTCCCAGAAACAGCCTCAAACACGGCCTGTCTGCTGTCAGACCAAAATCATTCCTGCTGCAATTTAAACCCATTTCTTCTTCACTTTTCATCAGGGGCACGAAAAATAAATTCCTCCCTTTTTCTTTTCCTTTCTCCTGTTTGAAGGTTGTTATCTCACTGTCTCTTCTTCAGGCTAAACAGTCATTTCACCTTCAGGCCGTGTTTGCAGGGCTGCTGACAGTCCCTGCTGCTGGTCTCTCACTTTTCTTAAAGAACAATATTAAAACCAGATCATTCCTGATTATGTCCCAGCCAAGTGACTCAAGGTTTATTCAGTCAAATTTTCAGGCAGGTCTGCACCTCATTGTTTTGTCTTCTGGGTCTTCCATTCCTGGCTTTGGATTCCAGCCTTCATCCAAACCCTGATTATTATCTCTAAGTCCAAGCAAACCTGGACCTTCATTTCTGAGGAGTCCAGGGCCTCCCTAAGCCCAAGCCCAAGCCAAACTTCCTCAGAAAACACTGGGTTATAAATAAACATGATATTTCTCATCATTTTATGGCAGTTCCAGGTTCTCTGGGAAAGGTTTTGACCATAATGAGAGGAGAGGAATCAATCCTTGGAGGTCTCAGTTCCTCTTCCCTCTCTGCAGGGAGTGACTGGCTCAGAGCTCATCCCCTCATCCCTCACTTTTCCAGCCTGATTTTGGGCAGGTGATTCCCAAAGGAGCCCAGGCCAACCCCAAACTTCCAGCCTGCCCTGCTCCTTGCAGGAGGCCAACACTGAAGTCCTGGGGCTCCTCTGCCCCACAGATCCCCTTAGAGCACATTTTGTGTATTTTCATTATTTATTTGGTGGAGCTGTTCTTATCCAGTTATTGCTCCCCTTCCCCTCGGTGAGCAGGGTAAGGCTCAGGTGAGCAGGGTAAGGCTCAGGCTCACTGTTCTGGAAGCAGTGAGGACCTCATTCAACCTGGCAGGGAGCAGTGGGACTCTACCCTGCTGTGCAGCTGAGTTTCCCCTGGAAATGTCCCCAGCACATCGAGGGACACCTGCAGGAGGTCTTGATTTAGATTCTGGATGGAACTCCGATAATTCTGCACCCTAAGGAATACCAGGTTCAGAAAGAGGAGGGCTGGGAAGATTTGGGAGGGAAGGTGCTGAGGAGAGATTGAAAAGATGGATTTACTGACAGGCAAGTCCAGGTGGTTTGGGGTTGCTTTTGTTTTTCTCCCCAGCAGCAGGTTTGGGCTGGGGGCAGATGTAAGGACCAGGATTAAAGAACAACCCAAATCCAGCTCCTCCTGCCCATTCCCACAGCAGGACCTCTGTGCAAAACAGGTTTTGCTTTGGGCTGAGTGGGTGTCCCATAACTTCAGGAAAAGCAGAAGCAGAATCTAAGAAGGGTTTATTCCAAATTTTTTTTTTTTGCACCACACATGGTGCTCTCAAAATCCCGAATTTAATGTGGTTCGTGGGGATCTGGAAATGAGATGTTTTGTTTTGCATCCTCATCTTTTGATGACAGATTAGGGAAATGTGAAGCAATTTCTGAAAGGAAACTGGAAGAAGCAAAGCTCTGAGAACACTGAATTCCTAAATGCTCTGGAATATTTTAAAGTGGCAGACTCAGGGACATCAATATGGATTGACCAAACATTTTGGTTTAAGAAATCTGCAGCTTTGGCACAAGAACAAACCAAACACAGGAGTGGGAAAGAATTCCCTGGGGCCTGCTCTGGTCTACTCCCGTTGGGAGATGTTTCCAAACCCAACCACCTCATGGAGAACTCCAGAAATCAAAACTGAGAGTTTTTTCCTCAATTAATTGTCTGCAGGGATCCCCCTGGGAGCAGCAGTGCCAAATCAGGAGCAAATGGGGTCCCACCAGGGATGTGGGGCCAGCTCTCAGCTGTGATGGACCCATCCTGTCCTGTGAGCACAGACCATTCCCACCTCTGCCAGGCTCAGCCAAATTTCCACCACCTGGAAAATCATCTTGGGCAAAACTTGTTTTTTCCCCCACTACAAACCTGTAGCTTGGGAGTGATGAAACAGGCTCTGAAACGTCCCCTGAAAGGAGCTGGGAAAGTAATGGAACAGAAAATAAAAAGAGGCTGAAACAAAAAGCAATCTGCCATTAATTTTTTTTTCAACTTTTTGCTTGACTGGAAAAATTGAAAAAATTTCAATTCAGGTTAACTCAAAATGTATTTTTTCTTCCATTTGGCCATTGAACCAAGAAAAGTGTTGTCTCTTAGCTCTTGCTGGCACCTCTCTTTGTTCAATGCTGTGGTTCATTGCCCCCGTTTTCAGGAGGCAGCCCCAGCTCTCTAATTGAGGCTCTGTGCTGGGGAGGCTGTGGAGCAGAAGCTCCACTGGATGATTGTGGGTTATTTTGTTATAGTGGAGGAGAGGAGAATAATCACTGGCCCACACTATCATTTGTGTCTCCTCTCCACAGTCAGAGCCACCAAGGACTCACATTTAATGTCATTACCCAGGAATCCCAAACTGAGCTCATTTCAGGGAAAAAACGTTGTTCTGTCAGTAAATGCCACTTTTGATGAGTGAGATGTTGCTCAGGAACATGTTGACTTCAATCATGTTTTATTTGAGGGAAAAAAAAAAAGCCATAGAGTGGAACTGTTTTGATTTTCCTTTTGAAGTGATTTTTCATTTTAGCTTTTTTATTTTTCCCCCCCATTGGTATTAAAATTCTATTCAGTTTTAAAAAGTAGAACAGGTGGGAGACATTTCAGTCATTAAACCCAAGAGGCTTACGTGATCACCAAAGCTTTTACATCTGCTCAGAATTTTACAGGGGGGAAAAAATCCCATCCCAGAATCGAAGAAAATGAATGAGAAATTGTGAAATCTCTCAGAAGAATTATAAAATCACAGAATGGACTGGGTTGGAAGGGACCTTAAGGGGCATCCAGTCCCTCCCCCCTGCCCTGGGCAGGGACAGCTTCACCTGGACTTGAAGAATGGGCAAAATGATTCCTACAAAGGCTTAAAATTCCCTAGGAGGAGGAAAATCCTGACTCCAAACTTGATATAAGATCTGTATTGGGTTCTTCTAGTTGATATAAAGTATTTTGGGAGCTCTCATTTCCCAGGTGGATCTGGGGCTCTAGTGACATCCAAGTTAAATGAGGGACTTGAGCAGCTCAGGGATCCCCATGCTGGGGTGGATCAGAGCTATGGGGATCCCACAAACACCTCACCTTCCATCCTGTGCTATTGGATTTTACCAATGTTACTGAACGGGATGTGCCTTGGCTTGTCTGGTCCCTGCTGCTGAACCAAATAGTGTCACCTGTGGTCTTTTCTCCCTGGAGACACTCTGGCTAGCAATGAGCACGTGGGGACAAGTCCGGGCATGTCCCGAGCTCCAGCGCTTATGGCCAGGGGCCAGGGGCTTGTTGATAAAAGAGGGCCACTCCTCAGGCCTCCCTGTGCTGGACAAACCTTTTAAAGTGATGGTGAAGAAGGAGTTGGTTCTCATGGAGGGTTAATCCAGAGTTTTTATTCTGGGCCGCATGGCCTCTGAATCCAGTAACAGCTCCACGAGAACCCCCGGCACATGGTGTGCTCGCCCTTTTAATCCAGGGGAGACGGGGGGGAGAACACAGGGATCATCAACCTGGTACGGGGGGAGGGGGGGTCTCAGGTGAGAGGGACACCTGGATGGGCCAGTGGCCCCCCAGGGACTGGAGAGCATCCTTTGAACCTGCCAATCACTCGATGCTCCCCTGGAATTTCTGGGTTGATAGACAGTGCCCAGCAGGAGTCAAGGTGAGGGAAAGGAGAGGTGATTGACACCCCACCTGGGGAAGGAAACTTCAGGGAGAAACCAGGGAAACTGAGGTGCACCATGACAACACACTGCAACACTGTACCCTGCAGGTGGGGCTCTTTGTGGGGTCCCCAGTGCCTGAGGGGAGCTGAGCACAGCACCCTCCCATCCCCTGAGAGCAGAGCCTGCATGGGGGAATGGGATGGGGGAGTTTCCTTCATCTTTCAGCAAGGAATGGCTGAGCTGGGCCAGAGCAGGCCAGACTGGAGCTCAGGGAAAGGTTCTTCCCCCAGTATTGTAGGAGTGGGTCTCTGAACGGGGAATGACAAATATTGACTCCATGATTGCAGAAGGCTGATCAATTGCTTTATTGTTACTACGCTACACTGCACTACACTATACTATAAACCCGTCACCCTTGCCAAACAGTCCCGACACAGCTTTGACCTAATTGATCAATCAATCAAAACACCATCACCAGAGTCCAGTTAAGAAATCACGCTTTGGTAAACAATCTCCATAACACATTCCACATGTGCACAACAACAGGTGCAGCAAGTAGAGACAAGAATTGTTTTCTCTGAGCTTTCTCACAGCTTCTCACAACTTCCCAGGAAAATCCTGGGAGAGAATTATGTCTCTTTCTGTTCAGAGGATATGTGATTACCACACCCCCGAGGGTGCTGGCACTGCCCAGGCTCTCCAGGGAAAGGGCACAGCCCTGAGGCTGCCACAGCTCCAGGAGCGTTTGGACAGCGCTGCAGGGATGCTCAGGGAGGGGTTGTTGGGGGGTCTTTTGTCCCTTCGTGGTTGCCAAAAACTGATGCCTTGTGAAGGCTGAGCTAGAACAGAGACTAGACAGAGCTACAGAATAAAGTAGGGATTTGTTACAAGGCCTCAATGGATCCACCTTGGGCAGCAAAACCAAAAATGGTCACAAAATGCACGACCGGTCACGGGGTCTCTCACTTTTATCAGTTCTGTTCCATTTGCATATTGGAGTTAATTGCCCAGTTCCAGCTTTAGCCCATGAAGTCCCATCCTTCATGTTTTTCTCTCTTCAGTCCATGTTGTTTGTGCTCTTGGACCTGAGATTTGGATCATTTGTCCTTGGTCCCCAGCTAGAGAAGGAATTGGTTTCTCTCCCCACTCTGTGAAGAGAGCTCATCATCCCCTAACATGAAACCCAGACCCACACACTAAAGCAGAACAAAATCTGAAAAATAGAAAAACTAAAACCTGAGGCATCAGTTGGGGCGTCTGGGCAGGGACCGGGGCTGGACTTGATGATCCTGTGCATCTCTCCCCACTCAGGATATTCCAGAATTCTGGGATTTTTCCTCCTTCCCCCCCTGCTCAGACCTTGTGCTCTGCTTTATTCTGAAGCCACCCAAAAACCTCTCCTGCACCTCCTGAAGCTGCACCAGCTCCACCCCAAATCTCCCCACACCCCTGTGGCTGCAGCTCCCAGCTCTGCCTGTCCCACGAGGTCCCATCAATTCCGTGGATAATAAATCCCCCAGTTCTCCCCCCAGCTCAGCTCCCTGCCTTTCCCCTCACCTTCAGGGCTTTGACAGCCGCTCCCTCCCCACCTTTTGTCAAAACACGGCTCTGATATGAGCCCAATCAGCTCGGGATTGAGGTGTGATTGATGTGTGACTGACGTGTGATTGACAGCAGCCCCGGCAGGGGCAGTGCTGTCAGCCTGGGGTCATCGACAGGAGCAAGTGAGGGAGAGCCCGACCCTGCCACTCGTGTCCCTGACAGTCGGGAACAAGCAGCTGGGAAAGTTCCTGGGGATTTAAGGTTCCATTGGCACCCTCTGATCCCCAGCCAAGGGACCCTGGCAGTTTTTCCCTCTCAGGGCAGGTTTCAGTGCCACGTTTCCAAATGGTTCCAATGCCCTGGGTGTTCCTTCCTATTGATCTTAAATTTGTCAAGCACTTGGAGCAAGGTGTGGGAGTGGGGCAGAGCAGAGCAGCTGAGGGCTCTCTGCTCACACCAGCTCCCGTTTCCCTCCCCTCTCCTTAGGTGGGCTCAGTTTTCCAAGGGATTCTGCTCCTGCTGGGGGGACACCAATAAATATGTGCATACATTGGTGGGTACAACCTGGGGCTCCTCCTGTGCTAGAGAGAACAAAGGCATTGGAAAGCTCAGTTTTCTCCTTCCTCCTCCAGAAAGGGAATTTGGAGACAGACAGAAATAATTACCCATTCCATCTTAATTACCAGGAGTGGAATTTCTTCTTTTGATTCACGGCACATTAAAGCCATTCAAACAATTCCTTGAAAATGATACTGCTGGACTGAACCTGAGCAAGTTATCAACCCATGACCACAGCAAAAGCTGGGGAGAAAAGTCTTTCTTCTGTTCTGGCACTGCCAAGTGACAGCTCCAAATGGGCCTGTTTTGGGAAAGAACTGATATTTTTCATCCCCGAAGAGCCCCATTCAGATGTGTTAGGGTAGAGAATTCTTTCAGCCAAAGGGTAACTCTGAAAAGCTCTCACTTCAAGCCTCACTGTGAGGTTTAACCCCAGCCAGCAGCTCAGTCCCACCCAGGCACTCCCGTGGGATGGGAGAGGATCCAGAGGATAAAAGAGCTGTTCCCAGGCTCTGTGCTGTGTTTGGGGCCACTGAGAGCCCCAACAGGCTGGGGGCTTCCTCCTACAGCCAGGGGCTGATGG
This sequence comes from Pyrgilauda ruficollis, assembly GCF_017590135.1. Lineage (NCBI taxonomy): Eukaryota > Metazoa > Chordata > Aves > Passeriformes > Passeridae > Pyrgilauda > Pyrgilauda ruficollis. The sequence goes on from NW_024526377.1 coordinate 529,615, forward strand.
ACAACACCAATCCAAGCCTGGGATCTCACTTGGCTGCCCATCAAAAATTGGACCCAGAAGCTGCAGGGCAAACCCCGATCCCATCCCTCTGCCCTGGCAGTCCCAGGTGCTGCCAGGGAGCCGCCAGTGGGCACCTCCAGCTCCCTGCAGGCCCTGCTGCTCCTCCTCACCCACGGCCCTGGTGTGCAATAATCCATCAGATCCCTCTCCCCGATAATTGCAGGGAATTGTTTTGCCCCGCCAGGTACAGGGGAGCTTTGCGTTTCTTCTTGTTGTTACTGCAGGTGTTTTACCAAGTGTATGAAAGAAACTCAAGCTGTGCTGCCGAGTTTCAGAGCTGTGCAGGGCAAGACAGTGCTGTGATTTCTGTGCTCCAACCCCACTCCCTGAGAAAGCTATTTGTGGAGATGCTTTCAAGCTCCAAATCAATGTGCAGTTACTGTTTACCATGAAAATGAACATTTCAGTCTCTTCCACTAAAAGGGAGAGAAATTTTCGAGTCACCTGCCATTTAAATGGCATCTCGCACACAGTCACTAATTTAATGCAAATCTGAAACAGTTCCCTTGTATTTGTCATTTCAGAGCATTTTTGTGCTTGTAGTTTTTATGCAAATGTTACTGCTCCAGTGCTAACTGGGTCTGTGCAGTGATCACTTCAATAGCACTAATTCCAGCTGGGGTGTCGGTACTGCCTCTCCAGGCTCTCTGGCACCTCTCTTTTATTGCTGCGAGAGAAGTGAGACCTCACTGTCAGTGGGGCTTTGTTTGCAGTGCCTTTCTCCACTCTGATCAATATCAAACTCTCAGCAAATGTTCCAGGTGACAATAAACAGAACCCTGTGAATCTGGGGAAAAGCAACAAAACCTGAGGATGGAAGAAAAGGTCTCAAAGCCTTGCTCTGCTCTCCAGCAGAAATGGCTGCTCTGACCCCAGTGGGGCCTGGCCCAGCCCCTCTGTCCAGCACCCTGTCCTGGCTGTGCCCAGGGTGGAGACTCTGAGGGCTTCAGTGATTTATTGCTCACAAATCATTCGGCCATGGAGAGAATGGATGAATCTGGAGAGTTTCTCAGGCTAGCCAGGAAGAAGAGAGGAGCCCAGCCGATTTTTGTGGCTTTCCGAAGTCCCTCCTGACCCCTCAACCAGCTCAGTTTGCTCAACACCAACTGCACTGCTGCTCCTTCCTACAGAATTCCAAAATTCTTCCTCCCTGTGGTAGCAGAGCAATCCCAACCCCAGTTTGCACTGGTCCAACTGGAGACCAGCCCAATTTGTTCAGCAAACCCTGCCAGCCCAGGGTCTTGCCCTGAGTCCTGCTGCCACCATCAGCCACATCCTGGCTCTCAAATCCTGCAGGTTGGCTCTGGGATGGGGACAGAGTGAACTCGGTGACAGCCAGAATGAAACATGACATACAATCATTGTCGAGAAGAGATTAACGGGCAGCCTTGGGGGAAAAAAAAAAAAAAAAAAAAAAGAGAGAACATTTCATTTTGTCCTCAGTGCTCTTGACAGGAGAATCGTCTGTGAGTTACTCAAAGTGCAGTGAAAGCTGAGCTGAGCGCTGCTGGCTGCAGCTCCTCCAGGATCCGGGAATGAGGATGACTCCCCTACCCTTCTGCTTTGATAGAGATAAGGCTGAAATACCGAAATACACTTCAGATTAGGAGGCGCTCGGGCTGCTGGAAGGTGATGGGGAACACGGCGGAAGATGTGAGTGCAGAATGTAAACAGCAACATGGGGAGAAGGTAATTGAAAAGAGTCTGCCAGGCAGAACGAGGGACCGGGAGGGGTCAGCCGCCGCCTTCTGCCGGGGTGTGCAGAGAAACCGCCGGGATCTGGCAATTAAATCCTGGCACGGAGGAGCTGCTGCTGCTGGAAACAGCTCAGAGCTTGGAGCAGAGTCGGGCATCTTCTGTATTTGGCACTGCATGGACCAGAGCAAGGGGAGAGAGCAAACAAAGAGCTTAAATCGGCAAAACCTGGGGAAACTGAGGCATGGGGCAGGTGATGTGGGGAGGGATTTTGGAGCAGAATGTGTTTTTTCCTGCTTTTTGAACCACAGTCTCATGCATTTGTTTGTCCTGCTCCTCTGAAGGGCTGGAAAAGGCTGGGAGGATCACGGGGACCCCACAGCACGAGGGACACCCACAGGTCCCACTGCAGGACAGGTCAGGGAGCAGAGCAGGGAGATGTTGACGTCTGGGATTGAGGATGGACTGCTCGTCCAGGGCCACATGGCCCAGGAACAGAAGTTTCTGGTCCTTCAGAGAAGCTGAGTCCTGCCCAGGGCACAGCAGTGCTGTTCAGCTCATTCTTCTTCAGGATCCTGCCCCCTGACCCGAGTTCAGGCACTCTGGTGCCAAAAAGCCAGGAACCATCAAAGCCACGTGTGCAGATGACAGATCTCTGAGCCCACCAAGGGGCTGCTGTGAGCCTGGAGAGAGGCAGAGACTCCTGATGGGAGCTGGAAAGCTGCCAGGGCCCGGGCTTTGGGCTGATTTGCATGAAATGCAGATAAGCACCATCAACCCCTTTTAATTCTGATGAGACACTCACTGGAGCAGCTGGATGGCAACTCAAGGGCTGCAGGGAGGAGGCAGCAGGACGTCCCCAGGGACTGATGTCCCCAGTTCTGCCTTTTCCACTGTTCAGGCTGTGCTGACCCATCCACAAGTCTCAGGAATGTCCCTCATTTGTCATTTCCAGGTCAGCAGGCTCTGATCCCTCCCAGAGTGCTTTTCTTGCAGACAAGATCCGAAACGTGCCTGGTGGAACTGGAGTCCTGGAGTGGTTTGGGTTGGAAGGGACATGAAAGCCCATCCAGTGCCACCCCCTGCCTTGGGCAGGGACACCTTCCACTGTCCCAGGGTATTCCAGCCTGGCCTTGGACATTGCCTGGGATCCAGGGAGAGCCACAGCATTTTGCTGAGTGTTCCCCACTGTCCTCTGCACAAGTTCAGGAATGTTTAGGAATGAGAGTTGCCACCCAGCTCTGGGCTGCTCCACTGGTGGGGTAAAGGCAGAAGGAAAAAGGTAGAGGGGAGGATGGATTATTATGAGTCCTGAGAGGCAGATTATTACAGCTTTACTGAATTATTGTATCACCAAAAGGTTAAAAAGGAGGCATCTTTCCAATACCTCCAAATTGTTCTTTCTGCTTTCTTGAAGAGGAGACAAAGGAAAAAACTAAATACAAATGAAATTAAATCAAATGAGTTCCTGGACTGCTTAATATGGTATTTTACCCCATTTAAAACCTCCCTCAGGAGACGAGGCTGATTTAATAAGCCTGAGAGATGTTGCAGCAACGACTAAAATGCCTTGATGAAAGCACAACTTGGCTGGGGCTGCATTAGTCAGGGAAACTTCTTCCAGCTTCTTAAGAGGAGTCTTTTAATCCATTCTTGAAATGGAAAGAAAGGATCAGGCAGAAGACATCCATAAAGGAAAAAAAAAAAAGCTCCATGCATTTAACGCAGCTCTGCATGGAAACTGCTCTAATTGCAGTGTTAATTGCCAGGTGGGACAGTTTAACTGTAGAATCCAACAGAATGCACTGGAGGCCGGAAGCACCTTTAGTTCTGTATGTCCAAAGCTGCAGTTTGCAGTGTGACACCCCAATGGATTTATAATTCCAGCAGCCAGGATGGGGAAGGGGCAGAGTTCCCTCCTTCAGGATGGGGGGACAACTCCTTCAGTTCAGTGCTGCCATCCCAAACTTTCCCCAGGGGCAGAGTCTGCTGGGAGAAATCAACTCTCCCCAGAGTCACTGAGACCTGGAGGGATGTTCTGGCTGGGACTCACCAACAGTTCCCCAGCAATGACAGAATTATGGAATGTCCTCAGCTGGAGGGACCCACAGGGTCATGGATCCAACCCTGGCCCTGCCCAGACCCCCCCAACAACCCCACCCTGGGCATCCCTGGAGCTCTGGCAGCCTCGGGGCCGTGCCCATTCCCTGGGGAGCCTGGGCAGTGCCAGCACCCTCTGGGGGAAGAGCCTTGCCCTGATCTCCAGCCTGAGCTGCCCTGGCCCAGCTCCAGCCACTCCCTGGGTGCTGTCCCTGTCCCTGTCCCAGGGATCCATGCCCAGCCTTTTAACTTGTTCTGCCTTTGGGGGACTCAGCAGCTCCTCACAATTCCATACCGCTGGCAAAAGCAACTTCATCCTGCTCTGCGAAAAGCCCAGACAGGGAGGGGTTGAGGATGAACCACCCACCTGGAGATCAAGGCTTGGAGGTCAAGGAGCTTCCCAGCCCTTATTCCATCCAGCCCTGCCAATTCCAGCCCCACTGACCCCATCCCAAAAGCTCTCAGCTGTCATGGTTGAGCACAAGCTGCCATCCCTCCCACGCTGCCCCAGCCCCGCCTGTCTTGCACCACACCCGACTGGAATTTGGGATTTATGAATGCATGGAGAGAGGCAGAGGATCATGATCCCACCCATCCTGCTTTCCTGCAGCAGTTGTGGCTCAGGGAAGCTGCTCTTTGCCTAAATCTGCCTGTGTGGAGCTCAGGGAATGCTCTGGAATTGTTCACATCCAATCTTTTCCCACTGTGGGTGGACACAAACCCCTCTGCACATGCTGGTAAATTCCTGACCTTGGAATAAGGTCAGGACCACAGGAGCTGTTTTCAGAAGCTGGATGGCAAAGCAGGTTTTCCAGGTGTTGGACCAGCTCTGTCACTTCGTGACTGCAAAGAAACCCTTCAGCGTGTTTCTATTTCACCCCAAATACACCAGAGAAGCTTCCCCACTCTGGAGCCCACTACTCAGGAGAAGGAACCCTCACTCTCAGAACTGATTTCCTGATTATTTTGTGGCTTGGCAGCATTCTCAAGAAAAGCCTCCCTGCAATTCTCCTGTCACAGGTGCAGTGACAAAGGCAGAAGATTTGGTGTTTAGAGCACAAAGGCACAGGGAGAGGATGAGGGAGTGACTTCAGGCCTTGGCTTTGGAGTCTGGGAGAGCTCAGCCCCTGCACAGCTGAAATCTGTAATTTTTCTTGGTGGCTAAATGGAGATTTAGCCAAAGAGACCTTTTTCCCCCTTAACTTTTGTAAGTTTTAGTGAAACCTGTGATACTCACACATATCTACACTTGTAGACCTTTTTGATTTATTAGTCAAATGTCTGCACTGAAAAGTTTGACTGAAAAAATAGAAATGCTGTGCCATGATTAAAACTCCCCCCCCCGCCCCCGAAAAAAAGTCAATGTCTGTTTAAACATCTTATTTTTAAAAAAACAAAGTCATCAGTAAATCCGGCAGCAATAACATGAGCCAACTGTTAAAAGGCTTGGATTTATAAACCCACTTACAAGAAATATTTCAATTTCTAGTCAACTTTTGCAAGACACAATCCCATAGCAAAAGCAAAGCCAGACATGCCATGAAAAAATCAATGCCTGTTTCAGGCTCCAGGCTTTCATGAGCTGCACTGAGGTGAAATGGAAACCTGTGCCTGCCCACAGTGAGCTCTGACAGCCCTTTCTGTGCAGCAAATGCAAAATCCTCCCTCAGCTGCCGTGAGGAGCTGGTTTGAGCTGCACAGGCACGGCTTGGGACAGCAGCGCTGTGTGACAGGGACACCCGAGGGGACAGGGAGGGACCAGGGAGGTGCAGTGCCCCCAGCACAGCAGGAACAGGGGACAGTCTGAGCAGCACTGATCCCTCCTGGATGGACATGGAGCAGATGGGCTCTGTTTAAAGGAGTTCTTATCCAGTACTTTGTGCCCTGTGGAATGCCAGTAAATGACACCGGAGCACAGGGCAGCAGAGGGGTTGGGGTTAGGGTGGAATCCCACACAGGGCTCAGAGCCCCTGGCACAGAAATCCCAGCTTGGCTTTGTTTCACTCCAGGAACATACCAGGAAAGGCAAACCCCTTCTCAGGGAATGAAACCCCTTTTTGGGGAATGCAAAGCCTTCTTGGGGAATGCAATCCCTTCTCAGGGAATGCAAACCCTTCTTGGGGAATGCAATCCCTTCTCAGGGAATGCAAACCCTTCTTGGGGAATGCAATCCCTTCTCAGGGAATGCAGTCCCCTTCTCATCTGGGGCTGGGGCTCATTCGGAATCGAGGTCTGGGGGTGGCTGATGATGCTCTGGGTGTGGGGAGGGCAGGGGAGGCTCCCAGGGCATTCCTTGGTGGTTTTGTCCTTGAGTGCTCAGGATTTGTCCCTCCTCTTCCCCCTCCAGCTCAGATTCAAGACAAGGTCAGATGGTGCAGCCCCAGCTCTGCACTGTCCCCTCTCTGCTTTCTGTCCCCATCCTGAACTAAGGACAGCAGGACAGCCAGGGCTGTGCTCTCCTCTGCTGGCTGAACCTTGGGAGTCCCTCCTTATGTAGCTTAGACCCTCAAAGCTTAACTTAATTTCATGAGTAACTTTGAGTATCTGGCCTGGGTCAGCACGATGGGCCCTGTCTGTCATTTGAGGCAGGAATTGGGTAAGGTTTGGATGCTGTTGAGAAATCGGGCATGGGGAAGGTCTGGATGCTGTTGGGATTCTCACAAGCATCCAGGTCCACAGGGCTCTCAAAGGAGAGAGCCTTTGGTCTGCACAGCTCCTGCCTCATCTCAGAGAGAGATTCCCAATTTCTGCTTAATTTAGGGGGCAGCAGGAGGGACATGGAACAGCATTTCCCCATCCAGTTCAGAATTAGAAACCCCTCAGAAATCCCCAAATGCCTAAAGGCCGAATTATCCCCAGCAGGAATGAACTGGGCTTGGTGACCATAAATGATCAGAGCTTTGTAAAGGCCGAGTCTGCCTGTGCAAACCGGTGATTGCACAGTTTCCTGTGGGATGAGGTTTCCTTCCAAGAAGTGACCCTGGAACACCTCTAGAGGCGGCAGGAGCTGCCCTGGGCAGTGACAGGGACAGCCGGGCTCGTGCCCTGCCAGGACCTGCCCGGGCACTGACAGTGGCAGTGGCAGTGACAGTGGCAGTGGCAGTGACAGGGACAGCCGGGCTCGTGCCCTGCCCGGGCACTGACAGTGGCACTGACAGTGGCAGTGACAGTGGCACTGACAGTGGCAGTGACAGTGGCAGTGGCAGTGACAGGGACAGCCGGGCTCGTGCCCTGCCAGGACCTGCCCGGGCACTGACAGTGGCAGTGGCAGTGACAGTGGCAGTGACAGTGACAGGGACAGCCGGGCTCGTGCCCTGCTCGCTGCCCCAGCAGCGGGCAGGCAGCCCCGGCTGAGTCCCGGGCAGGAGCCGGGGCACAAACGCAGCCCCTGCCCGCGTTCATTGCCCGAGGTGAATGCTGCCCTCCCTCCGGGCCGGGCGCTCCTGGGGCTGCCCGAAAGGTCGCTTCTGGCTTTCCGCTCCGTTTGCAGAGTCACTGGAGGCCGAGCCCAAAGGGAAGCTCTGAACAGAAGGCAGAGGGTCCCTCCCGCCCTGCTGCTGTGACATTCCTGCTCGGGAGGGAGCTCCGGGGACAATCGGAGCCCTAGTGCAGGGCCCCGGGCATGGGACATGAACCAGAAGCTGGGCAAGGAATTATTACTTCTGCTTCTGTTCCATTATGCTTTATGCTAAAAGACTGAAATGATCAATGCTGTGTTAATAAATTTCATTTGGCTCATTTAATAGATGACTTAGTAGAGGAGTGAGTTTGGCTACGGCCAGTAATGAATTAATAACTATGCAAGGAGCACATTCCCTCACAGAAATACTTCATCCTGGCATAATTCTTTATTCCAGGGAAACATGGAGGCTCTGCAGGACTCTGCTGCCTCTCTGGGAGCACAGGTGTCACTCGGATCTGGAGACAGGAGTGAAATGGTCCATTAGGACTGGGGTTAAAGGAGTTGCTTTCCCAACTGGCCCAAGTGCTCCCATTGTTTCCTCACTAATGGCACCAATTTCCCGGTGCATGGAGAGAGTGGGCCTGACAGGAGAACTGGAAATGAAATTTGTCAGCTTTGCTCAGCTGCATCCAGGAGTTAATGCCCAGCTGGGCTGGGCTTTACAGTGCAGCTTTTGCAGCTGCTGGCCCAAAACTCCTCCAAAATCCCCTGTGGACAATGCAGCAAATGGAGCATGGACAGGAGGTTCCTTATGGGTCCCTTCCAACTCCAGATATTCTGTGATTCACCCACTTGAAACCCCTCAGTTTTGCTCAGAGTGAAAATGTTTCTTTAGCACTTAAGCTGCACTTTCCCTGCACAGCCCCAGACTGTTCCTGCTCACACTGGCAGTGACTGATGGGAATAATCCCTCCCCACTTGCCCCGGCACAGGCTCTTCTGCAGCTGCAAACAGCTCTGCTGCCTCCACAGAGCCATCTCCCCTCCAGCCTGGGCCTGCCTGGCTCTCCCAGGCCCAATTCTCCAAACCTTTCCATCATTTTTATGGCTCCCTGGCCGGTGTGTGCTGCTGGAGGTTTGTGATATGCATCAGGCTGCTGAACACCTCGAGCAGGCGGGGCTGGGGCTCACCTGGTCTCTCTCTGGGCAGCCCTGGGAGCTGCAGGGACCCCACAGGTGATCCCCCTGAAGGGGGCACAACACAGCTGGGACAGGCAGAGGGGACAAAGGAAGAAGCTGGAGCTGCTGGGGCAGCAAATGCTGTTCAGGAAGCTCAGGGAATGCACTGCACACAGATCACAGAATCCTGGAATGGTTCTGGCTGGAAGAATTCCCACCACTCACTCCCGAGAGTCCCATCCCTTTTGGACACTCCCTGTGTTTTATCAGGTCCTACCCAACCCTCACAGCTGGAAACAGCTGGAAGCTGAGGCAGCAGGGCAGGACAGCTTTTGGAAGTGTCCTCTCCCAATCCCAGGAGATCCCAAGGCATGGAACCCAGCAGGTTCCCTCTCCCTCCCTGCACTGCAGTCACTCCTTTGGCTGGTTCTGTTCCTGGGCTGCTTCTGGAAGGGGAACAGGAGCTGTGGGAGGAAGCAGGAACCAGGGAGGAAGCAGGAACCAAGGAGGAACCAGGAACCAGAGAGGGATCAGGAGCCAGGGAGGGACCAGAAACCAGGGAGGGATCAGGAGCCAGGGAGGGATCAGGAACCAGGATCTCTGCACACACTGCCTGACCCTGGAGATCTGAGTCTGCTCCTTGTCAGCCTTGTGTCCTGGGACACCAGCACTGCTCAGGGGTTTGGGATGCTGAGAGCAGAACACCACACCAGACCTGCTGATATCCAGCAAATATCCTGGATATGCTGCTTCTACACAAGATGCAGTCATTTGCCTTAAAAAGACCAACCCAAAACCTGCCTGGAGGATTAAAACTGCTCCTAATAAACACCAGGGTTTCCTCTGCCTCCAAACACAGGGATCAGAGCTCCAGCTCTGATGGAGGAGGTGACTCCACCAATTCCGTGATTCTGTACCTTGGAGCAGCTGGGTTCTTTTTGTCCCTTTCTCCCCCAGGAGCAGGGGCAGGTTTTACTTGAGATGCACAAACAGTTCCCATTGCACAGCGGAGGCAATGAAAGTGCTGAGTGCAATCACTGCCAGAGCTTGTGGCTGCTTTATGGGGCTGCTCCAGCAGTCTGAAACCTGCCTGCTGCACATTCTGACATGATGGAAAATGCCAAACTGCCAAACAAAGTTTGCAGGCAATGTGGCCTGAGAGCCACAGGGGGAACGTGACACAGGGGCAGGGATCCCTCCCTGCTCTGACTGCAGCCCAGAGTGACCCCAGACACCCCAGAGCTCCCAGCCAGGATCACCACTGGTGGCAGGAAGGACCAGAGCTCTGTGCCAGCCCCAGCTGCAGCTCAGGGGTTCAGACCCCCAGGGATGTTTCTTCTGCCTTTCAGCAGAAATTTTTCATGTCCCCAGACCACGGTGTGAATTCCCTGCTCAGGACTGTGGGAAATGGGATTTTATCATCAGAGAGCCTTGGGTGCCAACCAGACTCGAGGAGCAGCCTTGCAAAGGAGCTGCCTTTGGCATCGTACCCTGGAGTGGAAAAAATCTCTGTCAGCAGTAAAACCCCACTCCTGTCCCATGGGCAGCCAGCAGGAGCTGTGTGTCCCTGTCATTAATGTCACTGCCCAGCTCAGATCCAGGCTCACCTTGGCTTGAGGTCACCCAGCTGAAGCCTGGACCCTGTGGATGTGCAGGTGCCAGGGGAATCCTGCAGCTTATCTCCTGCTCTGGGGCTGGGCCTTGTTTTCCCTGAGCCTGCTGAAAAAACAGAGATAAAATCCCCTGTCCACAGCCCCAAACCTGCCACAAACAGAGATAAAATCCCCTGTCCACAGCCCCAAACCTGCCATGAACAGAGATAAAATCCCCTGTCCACAGCCCCAACCTGCCATGAACAGAGATAAAATCCCCTGTCCACAGCCCCAAACCTGCCATGAACAGAGATAAAATCCCCTGTCCACAGCCCCAGAGCTGCCCCCAAGTCCTGTGTGCAGCAGACCCTGCTGGGGCTTTCAGTGGCTGCTGAGATAAGGAGAAGCTGCAGCCATGGAGCACTGAGATAAGGCACCACACACAGATCAGGGATTTCTCCTGCCTGGCATCGAGGTGGACACACAATTGACCGTGTACTGGTGGCTGCTGGGACCTGGCCACTGTCACCTGTTGTCCCAGGCAGGGTGGGCACTGAGAGCCCTCTGTGCTCAACAGCTGAGAACAGAGAGCAGGTAACACAGAGAACAGGACAGAGAGCAGAGCAGAGCAGAGAACAGAGCAGAGAACAGAGCAGAGCAGAGAGCAGAGCAGAGAGCAGAGAAGCAGCCTCTGGGGCTGCAGGAGGCAGAGGGACCCACCCTGTGTCCCCAGAGTGACCAGGGACCCCGACACTGAGGGGCTGTGGCAGGAGAGAGGTTGTGGAAGTAACTGGAGTCCTGAGGAGGAGCTGGGTTTGGAATTGTCCTGGGAGCTGAGCAGAGGCTGCCCTGACCCTGGGGTGAGGCTGAGCAGCCACTCGGTTCTGCCAGGGTTTGTTGTTCAGGGCTTTTCCTTCTGGTTCAGGGCCTTCTCCTGGGAGTGGGATGCCCCTGTGCCTTGGGAGGAGTGCCAGGCTGTGTCATCAAGCCATGGAGTGATTTGGGGTGGAAGGGCCCTTAAATCCCATCCAGTGCCACCCCTCCCAGTGTCCCAGGTGCTCCCAGCCCCAATGTCCAGCCTGGCCTTGGGCACTGCCAGGGATCCAGGGGCAGCCACAGCTGCTCTGGCAATTCCAGCCCAGCCCCTCCCCAGCCTGCCAGGGAACAATTCCCAATTCCCAAGATCCCATCCAGCCCTGCCCAAAGAAGTGACAGGAATGTTTCACAGGGTAAGATTCCTTGTTTCAAAAGACTGACCTTCCAAATTGCCCTCCTTTTAAAACAAAGAAAACTCTGAGCTTTCAGCCACCCCTTTCCCCAAAACACACACCTGCCTTTTATTTCCTGGGATTTTATTTCTTATGGTGGGGTTTTTTTTTGGTTTTTTTTGTTTTTTTTTTTTTTTTTTTGGCTGGGATTGAAGTGATTTTAGTTTCCATTGTGGCTGCTGAGCCAAAGAAGTGCCTTTCTCTCTGTTCTGCAGCTAATTTAGAATTGCTGCATAAATTGTCACTCAGCTCGGTGCCCAATATCTGACTGCAGCTCAGCTCATATTAAAAATTAGACAGGTGCTAAATGCAGCTTTAATGTTTCCACTTATAAGATGATCCTTCTCCTACTTCTTCTGTGATCCCTCCCTTTCCTGTGCCAGAGAGAGGAAAGGATTCCCAAAGAGCCTGGTCCAGTATGGCTGGGGAAAATCCCCCTTTGCCTTCCAGCTCCTGCCCAGCCCAGGGCCTGCTGGGCTGGGAACATCCCTCACCCCTCCCCCTTCCCTCACCCCAAATCCCTCACCCCTCCCCCATCCCTCACCCAAATTCCTCATCCCTCACCCCAAATCCCTCACCCCACAGGCTGGAGCTGCTCCTGTTGCTGTGGGTATGAGAACAGAGCTGGGAAGGGAATGGAGCCCCAGGAGAGGCTGAGGGAGCTGGGAAGGGGCTCAACCTGGAGAAAAGGGGGATCAGGGGGGACCTTGTGGCTCTGCACAGCTCCTGACAGGAGGGGACAGCCGGGGGGGCCTTGGGCACTGCCAGGGATCCAGGGGCAGCCACAGCTGCTCTGTTCTGAGCCTGGGACTGAGCTGAGTTTTGTTAAATCAGCTGAAGAGCCCAAACCCAGCCCCAGCACGGAGCATCCCTGCAGCAGCACTTTGGGGTTTGCTGGAAAGGAGGCTGAGCTGGAATTGCTGCCCCCTGACAATGACAGCCACATTCTCACTGCTCAGCCCCCATTCATGGGACACTCCAAGATATCGACAAAACTGTTGATAATTTATTTTTAGTTCTCCTTTCAGATGCTTGTTGAGAGTAATTCCAGAAAAGCAGGTGTGGAAAGGGAAGGTATTGTGAGCCTGAACACTCTTCTTCCATTTAGGATTGCTGAAAGTGCTTGAAAGTTTCTGCAAATGGAAAAGAAGATCCACTTATTTTCCAACCACAGTGTTGGCATGAGAAACCCAGCGGGAAGTGGCTCTCAAACACAAAGGAGTTGTTTCACCCAGCTCCTCAAAAGGGCACTTACAGCACAAGCTGGGGGGGCTGGGGGTGCAGGGGAACAGAAAATTGGGAACATCTGAACAGCCACGAGCTCTGCACCAGCTCAGGATACGGAATCGGGCTGGGATGGGCTGGGAGGGACCTTAAATCCCAGCCAGTGCCACCCCTGCCATGGCAGGGACACCTCCCAGTGTCCCAGGTGCTCCCAGCCCCAATGTCCAGCCCGGCCTTGGGCACTGCCAGGGATCCAGGGGCAGCCACAGCTGCTCTGGCAATTCCAGCCCAGCCCCTCCCCAGCCTGCCAGGGAACAATTCCCAATTCCCAAGATGCCATCCAGCCCTGCCCTCTGGCAGTGGGAGCCATTCCCTGTGAGGAAGGATCTGGACTTGCTGTGCCCTTCCCTTCCCTGGCAGTCCCGGCTGCTCTGCCAGGAGGAGCTCACTGCCCTGCACATTCCTGAGCTCCCAGAGCATGGAATGCTCTCCTCATTTGCTTTTGGCCTGGACAGAGTTTCCAGAGCTGTTCTGGAATGTGAGTGAAAGCACCAGAAATGTTTGAAATCTTTGATCAGAGGGGTCCTGTGGGCAGAGAGCCCCAACAGAGCCCCCAGGGCAGCTCCTCACCCTGGTGGAGTTCATTAGAGCATGGCTCTGTAAGGCTTCAGGAGCTGGGTGCTGATGGGTTTTGTTTAGTTTTGGTAGCCTTGTGCCTGAAAACATTCAGTGAATTACTGCAGCAGGCTGTGAAATGCTGTGCACCTTCGTCCCCTCCTCTTCTTTCCTTTTGGTCTCTCACAAGGAGCCTCCTTCCCCAATTTTCATGGCAATTTCGGTTTTATTCCGGTGTGGCCCTGAACCCCTGGGGCTGTGAGCACCAGCTGGGGGCTGGATGGGGGAGGCTGCAAAGGGAGGGGACAGGGGACTCTGCCAGCGCTGGGTGCTCGCTGGGAGGGGCTGCCAGGTGGGCTGCAATGGAATATTTTGGTATTTACAGGAAAGAGGAGGAACCCTCCAAACTGGAACAGCCTCCCTGGTGGGAGCAGTACCACGATCTTTAGAAGAATGATCGGCCTCCAGGTGCCAGTGAGCCCATACAAGCCCTGGATCCAGGGGTGATGCTGAGGAGTGGGCGTGGAATGGGGGAGGGGGACCAAGACCACCAAAGACCCCTGAGGTTTTCCAGCCTGATTCTAGGGAGGTCCAGAACACTGGGCATGCTCATTGACTTGCATAGAAAGTGCAAAACTTCTCTCCAGGGAGAGCAAAGCTAACCTTGAAAAGGTCAGGGACAAACTGGCCCCAATTTCCACACCAAGTGTGTCTCCTGCCACCCACCCCTGAGCTTTCACAGAGCCGCTGACGTTTTCTGCTCCTTTTGACCACCACATCTCTGAATCTTCAGTGCTCCCTTCCCCTTAAGGGAAGATCTCATTTGCCATCAATATTCTCCTTCAGGCAGCACAAAGGAAGCCACAATTCCTACTTTGGAACGTTTTGTTGATCACTTAGCGCTGACGCTGACACAAAGCACAGGGCCCAGGAGATTGGGGCTGGGATGGAGCATCATCCATTCAGGGATGGGAAGCAGGATGTGTTTGTACAGGCACAGCTGTTTCTCTGTGTTCTATCCAAGTGTTTTGTGCTCCTGAAAGGCTCTTCCCCAGGACAGCTAACGAGACAGATTAATTTGTGTGGCTCCTTGCAGCAGGGCTGGGCTGTCACTGGCAAGAGAGGCTTTGATTGTGTTATTCCCTATTGTCAACACGGGCACTTTATAATAGATTTATGGCTAATAAAATCTTTTAGTAGGAGAGGGTCCTTGAGTTTCAATTCTGAACCTTTGGCCCTTGCTCAAATCACCAGCAGATGCAACATTAATAAAACCACAAGCACGTGGGTGCTAAAGAGGCATCTGGCTGGGTCCTGGAGAAAGGCAGTGAAACACAGCACAGGGGCCTTTACAGGCTCTTTGGCCTGATGGAATCGTTCTTTCCATGGCAAAATTACTCTTTCCAGACATGATGGAGCATGCCTCACATCCACAGAGCCATTCCCAGAAAATTCAGGGGTTTGGGGTTGGTGCTGCTCAATAGAACGTTTTCATCTGAAAACCTGGGCTGAATTCACAAACAGGGAGTGATGAGGAGAGAGCTGAGCCACGGCTCGGGGAGCAAACAGGTGCAAAATAAAGGAGAGACAGAGCTTTGGGAAAGCTGCCTTTTAAAGGATCTGTTTGCAGCCTGAACTGCAGGATTGGCTGCCAGGATGCACCAGGGATCTGTCAAACTCCCCCTTAAACTCAGCCCAGACACCTCAAACCAGAGACTCTGGGTACAATTTAATCTCATTGTGGGCTCTCTGCTGCTCTGTCAGAGCTCCTGCACTGCTGAGTTGGAGCTGCAGCCCCTCTGCTGCATCCCCCCCAAGCATCCCAGCAGTGCAGGGGAGGATGGAAAGCAGCAGGTCTGGGCAGGCAGAGCCTTGACTCTGGACAGGAGACATGGAGCTGGGAAGGGTCTGGAGCCCCAGGAGAGGCTGAGGGAGCTGGAATGGGGCTCAGGCTGGAGAAAAGGAGGCTCAGGGGGGACCTTGTGGCTCTGCACAACTCCTGACAGGAGGGGACAGCCGGGGGTGTCGGGCTGTGCTCCAGGGAACAGGGACAGGAGGAGAGGGAACGGCCTCAGGCTGGGCCAGGGCAGGCTCAGGGTGGATTTTGGGGAAATTCCCCATGGAAAGGGCTGTCCAGGCAGGGCAGTGGTGGAGTCCCCATCCCTGGAAGGATTTAACAGCCGTGTGGCCCCTGGGGGCACAGGCAGTGCTGGCCTTGGCAGTGCTGGGTTAAGGTTGGACTCTGATCTCAGAGGGCTTTTCCAGCCTGACCAATTCCATGAGCTCTGAAATCGTGGGTTGTGTGAGCCCTGCTCTCACCTTGGTCTGGGGCTCTCAGGGTTGGTGCTGCCAGCAGTACTGACAGGACAGAGCTGTCCCAGCACAGCCAGGGCACCAAACCCTCCCAAAACACAGCTCAGCCGTGGTGCCTGGGCAGGGAAGGGAACGGGGCTGGGGAGTGATGGGGGCACGTGAGGCAGTTTGTGATGAGAAGCACCCATATGAACCCTGCAAGTGAGTTCTGCTGCTAATTAAATCTGTTCTCCTGATTATTTATAGCCCTCTATTTACTGGCTCATTGGCTTTAGAGGCCATGTTAGTTTTCCTTTTACATGTCTGTGTGAGCGGGCAGATTATCACTTATTGCACAGAGAACAAGTGAGTCAGTGCCAGGATGATCTGTTACAGAGGGGCAGTGAGCAAAGGGCTCCTGTCCCTGCCTTTGGCACCTGGAGAGACAGAGAGGGATTCTGAACCCCTCCCATTTGGTGCAGAGGACCTGTCACCCCTGCCAGGGGCATTTTGGGGAGCTCAGGGCTGGATCTGTGCAGATTCTGCTGCTGGGTGAGGATTGGACAGGAGACAACTGAGGAGCTGCACCCAAAGGTGGCTGTGAAATGGAGATGAAGAGGAGAAAAGAGTGTTTGCTGCCCATGGTGAGAGAACTGTGGGATGTTAATTGCAATTAGCAGCCTTGCAAGGCAGCTCTTCACAGGTGCAGCAGGGACGGGGAGCTCCCAGAGTTGCTGGAAGGGCTGGAGGTTTGTGTGGTTTCAGAGCACACAGCCCAGAAATCACTCTGTGTTTGGGAACCCCATGGATCCCTGTGGGGTGTTCAGGGACATCAGGAGGAGCTGCCTGGATTCTCCTCCTGCTCCTGGCAGCTGCAGTCGAGCCCTGTCAGGCAGAGAAGAGCCCGAGCCAGGGGAGCTGCTCCGAACTGCCCTGCCCTGAGTGACAGCTGAAAATCAAAGCTGGGGCAGGCAGCAGAATTAACCCAGCCCTGAGGCAGCTCCTGGAGCAGCAGCTCCTGCTCTGCTCCTGCTGAGGTGCTCCTCACCTTGAGAGCCACCACAAACCCTGGGCACCACCCAAACCCCTGGAGGGAGTGCTCAGCCTGCACACACATCAGCTCCCCGCAGGAGACACAGGGTTGGCTTTGTGCTTCCCCAGAGCGTGGGTTTGAAGGGTTCAGATCCATTTTCCAGGGTGAATGACCCTTCCATGGTGTATTTTTGGGACCCTTCAGCATCAGTAACTCCACATCAACAGCTCCAGCTGTGATTCCGGAGCTGGGTCTGTGTCAGGCTGTGCCTGGGGAATTGTGGGGTCCCCAAGGAGCCCACAGGAGCCCAGCAGTGATGGGAGGCTGAGGCTCAGAGACCACATCCATCATTGCAGCACTGAGGCAGGAGCACCAGGAAAGCCAGGCAGGAACAGCTCCAGGCTGGGGCAGCACATGGATCATTCCAGGGGTGGCTGCTGCCACTCCGAGGACAGAGAACGGGGACATGGTGGGTGTTGTACTCTGAAATCAGGAGGGGTTGTGGGAAGATCACAGAATCATTAAGGCTGGAAAAGACTCCCAAGGTCACCACGTCTAAGCTTTGAGTGCCACCATGGAGTGGGTCTTGAGCTTGGTTTTGGGCACTTCCAGGGATGGGGACTCCCCCACTGCCAGGGCTTAACCACCCCCAGTGAAGGAGTCTTTCCTGACACCCAGCCCGAGCTCCCCTGCCTGATGCTGGGTTGGCTCAGGCTGAACCCATGGCAAGGTTTGATGCCACCCCAGTGCCTGTCCCCAAGATTTCGGCCAAACTTGATGCTCCACCTGTGAAGTGACACCAGGGCACTGGCTGTACCTGCTGGCGGTGCCTGAGGGTACCAAACTGCCAAACCAAACCTGCCCCAGACCCTCTGAAGTCAGATACAGATAAAAACCCAGTGATTCTGTGTGCCTGCAAAGTGACATATTTATTCTATTCCAGAAAATTCTCCCCAGTGTTGATTCATCCACTGCTATGTCAGCTTGCACCTGACCTTTGAATTTACTGTATTTGCTAGAAAAGAAAACAGGTTCCTTCCATCTCTTCCCCCAATTGTTTTGTGCTTAAAGGAAATAGACTTTTGTTTCAATAATCATAAACGCAGAAGGTTCCCCAGAGGGCTGTTTGAGACTCTGAGCTAGTTAAAAAGAACATTTGCATGAATTAAAGAGCAACAACGAGTCACTGCTGATCTAAGTTGCTTTCTGGTGCTTAACTCATGTCTGGAGGTGGGGAGAGTGAGACAGACCTGGAGCAGGTGGGAGAGAGGAGAACTGGGCTGTTTGTTCTGCCCTCAGAGCAGCAGCTGGGGACAGTCCCTGTCCCTCACAGCCACGGGTCACTCTGTGCTGTGCCAGGACAGCGAGGCCCACGTGCCCTGTCTGCCACAGACAGCGCCAGCCCCAGCAGGGAATGGAGGGACTTCAGCACACGGGCTGCGGGACTTGGGCTGGAGCTGCAGGGCCAGGCTGAGACTTCTCTGGAGGCTTTTCCCTGGTCCTCCCCCTGCAGACCCTGCATGAAACCCCCAGACTGCTGAGGTAGGGCTGAAGTGCACGGCAGGAATAAAATCCCAAAGTGTGCAAATCCACAGCTCTGAAACACCCAGATCCCCTGCAGGGCACAGAGCACACCCTGCTCCTGCCTGGGTCTGACTGGGGTTTCTCTTGTTCACTGTAGTTATAGATGTTATTATTTGTTAATTTATGATGTCTGGAGCTGGGCCAGGGCAGCTCAGGCTGGAGATCAGGACAAGGTTCTTCCCCCAGAGGGTGCTGGCACTGCCCAGGCTCCCCAGGGAATGGGCACGGCCCCGAGGCTGCCAGAGCTCCAGGGATGCCCAGGGTGGGTGTGGGCAGGGCTGGGGTGGGACTGGATGATCCCTGTGGGAAGATGAGGACAAACCCCTCCAGAGACTGACTGAAGCCCCCAGTGGTCTGTTTATAAAGCTGACACACAAATGAGTGTGAAATCACATCCCCTGAAGCTCCTGCAGGGACTGCAGAGCCAGGCCATTGTTAAAATCTTCATGTTTGGGGAAGTCAACATACCTGAAACAGCCCAAAGAGCCCCTTGGACAGGGACTCAAAAGTAAAGCCTATTTTTATATGAGCAAAGCTCTTGCTGAATGCAGCCCCAGCACTGTGAGACACAAATGTAACAGGGAGATTTTTCAGGGATAATGCAGAGTTCAGGAGCTCCAGGAGATCAGATCCCACACACCCAGGTGCTGCGTGGCTCAGAGTGCCTGGATTTAATGCCTTGTGTCAGAATGAAACTTGGCTAGAAGTTGTGTTTGAGCCTGTGTGGCTGGGCTGGGTTTGATCAATTATTCAAAGCCCAAAGTCTGTTAATCTGCACAAAACCAAAGTCAGGTGAAGGGCAGGGCTGAAGCAGAGCAGGGGAAGCCCAGCAGCAGGGCAGGGGCAGTGCTGGGGCAAGGTCAAATATGGAACTGGCTGTGAGGCCACACAGAAGTGTCTGGTACCAGCCAGTCCTCACTCATGGGGTGGGGCAGGATGGAGAAAATGTGGGCAATCCTCGGAGGCTGAAGGGCCAGGCTCGGTTTACTCCCACCAGGGTTTTGCAGAAGGGGAATAATGTCTTTACTTGAGATGGGGGAGTTTGTAATTCCCTGATAGGGGGTGGGGTCCTCCTCAGCAGGGGTTGATCAGCCACACTCCAATAAACAGAATAAACAGCTCCAGGGGCACGAACAACAACTGCTGTCAGCATCCCAGGATGAGCTGGCTGTGACCCACTGACCTGCCCCACATCCCAGCCCGGAATCCCGTGTTTTTCCAGGATGGAGGAGGTGCTGTTCTCGGGATCCCAGCCCAGCAGAGGGGAGCAGCCACCAGAGCCCTTCCCCGGCAGCTCTGTCCTGCCCTGCTGGCAGCACTCCCTGGGCAGAGCTGGAGGCAGAATTTCATTCCAAACCCGCAGTGCAAATGCTGCAGCAGGAGCTGAGCTTTGCTGCTGCTGCCCTTCACAAGTAAATATTTATCTTCCCAGGCAAGGCACCTTGCCTTTATCTGGGAGAACAGCAGCTTTTCCCAGGGGCAGGGCAGAGCAGGCCGAGGTTTCCCAGGCTGGAGCAGGGATTTGGAGAGCTGTAAGCTCCAAGGAGCAGCTCCAGCAGCTCCCTGCTGCCATTCCCAGCATGGATCAGAGCCCCGCACCTGCCTTCAGCAACGCTCCAGCTTGTCAGCCCTTGTACCTCCTCAGCCAGGAACGAGAGAGGCAAAAGCTCCCCAGGTGGGAGCTGTGGGGCTGGTGGAGCAGTGCTGGGTCACAGGGACATCGCTGTGGTCACTGCTGCCCCTGACAAGAGCTGGGCAGGGCTTTTGCTCTGCTGAAATGTCACCAGGGTGGAGCAGCATAGGCCGTGGTTCTGAAGCTGTGTCCAATCCTGCATCCCCTCCTTGCCTGCATCGCTGGCACCATCTGCCATCCACCCGAGCCACAGCAGTGTCCCTGCAATGGCATTTCCTGCTTTTCACCAAAGCCAGGTCTTGTCTCAGGCTGCCCTCCCTCAGCCAGGCAGGAGGCAGAGCCCTCCAAGGTTCAGTGGTTTCTCTGGATTTTAAACCCTTCCCTCGGCCTGCTCTCCAGAGCTGCTGCTGGTGGCTGGGATGAGGCAGTTCCACGCCGGTCCCGCCGCGGGGAGCAGGAGCGGGGCTTTGTTCCTGCCCCTGGGATTCGCTCACAGCTGCGGGGAGCTTGGCACAAAGGAAAAGGACTTGCAGAGTTTGCTGGGGGAGAACAGCCACGCTGCTCAAGTGAGACAGCTCTGGCTCAGCCAAAACCCATGCGGACGGGGCTGGGATGCTCTGTCCAGCTGTCCCCGCAGGGTTTCCTGGCAGGCACATGCAGCACAGGGAAGGCAGAGGTGCCAGAGCAGGAGAATCCAGCTCTGTGGTTCCCATTCCGAGCCTGGAGATCGAGCAGATCCCTGGGTTTGTGTGTGGAAAGAGCCCAGGGTGGAGCTGCAGCACCTGAACCGTAGGAGGCTGCTGGCTGCAGCTGGGCAGGGGACAAGGGACACTGCTGTGGGGGCATGGGGGTGACAGCACAGACCCATGGAGGGGCTGGCTTGGAAGGGACCTCAAAGCTCGTCCAGTCCCTGGAAAGGTGATTTCTGTTTTCATGGAATCATAGAGGTAGAAAAAGAGCTCCCAGACCATTGGGTTCAAATTGTGCCCAATGACCACCTTGTCCCCCGCCCAGAGCTCTGAGTGCCACATCCTGAATCCTTCCTTGGATACCTCCAGGGATGGGGACTCCAAACCTCTCTTGGCAGCCCTAAGGCCTGACCACCTTTTCCAGAAAGAAATTCTTCCTGAGAATCAGAACAGAATTCCTTCGTTTAGTGCAGTCTCAGATCTCACCAAGTTCTGCAGGTGTGACCCGGGTGTGGGGACAGCCAGGGCAGGGGCTGAGGTCCAGGCACAGAAAAAGTGTGGGCTCTGAGCAGCAGGATCCACACCTGGATCCTGAGCTGGAGCCTTTGGCAGATGAGCAGCAGGCTGGGATGGGAAGGCACAAGCTACATGTGGGAAGGGGTCACTGTAGCACAAAGGAAGGGTTTCTCTTTGAGGGAAACATGGAAATATCTGGGATTACAAACTGCCTACCTGGAAAAAAATAACAATGCTGAGAGTTCTATTCCCAAACTCTTGTTTGATCTTGTAAGAGACATGGGAAGCAGGAAGAGGCAGCATTGTGGGTCTCTGATCAATACACCCAAAGCCCACTCTCACTTTGATCTCACACCAGGCCTGGGCCTGGTTTTGAAATGTAAATCGGGCTTTGGAACACTTAATCTTCCCCTAAAGCCTGTCTGAGGGGGAAGACTCAGCCCTTGAAAGACTAGAGGGCAGCTGAGCTGATCCCATACCTGATGGCAGCCGGGTCTGCACCGGGGTTCAGCCTTTCCCTTCTCCCATCGCCCGGCCAGGCAGGGACACCTCACCCGTCCCAGGCTGCTGCCAGCCCCAGCCAGCCCTGCAGCCAGGAAATTGTCCCTAAAGCTCCCCTGGCACAAGGTGAGGCTGTTTCCTCTTGCCCTCTCGTTTGTTATGTGAGAGAAAAAGCCAAGCCCCAGTGGCTGCACCCTCCTGTCAGGGCCTGTGGAGGGACCAGCATTTCCTCCAGCACTGAGAAGGAGAATTCATTAGGAAACGGGAGGCACTTCTGCAAGAAGAGGCTACAATAAATGAGCCTCTTTAATGAGATAGACAAGTTATAATCAGCATTTCCAGTCTTCTCTGGGGTTTGCTGGTGCAGATGGACAACAGCAGCCCTGGGACTGCAGCAAGGACATCCCCCAACATGGATTTCTCCAGCAGCTGGCACAAAGACCTTCCCAATCACACAGCCACCCGCTAACACTGAGACCAACACACAGCAAAGAGACCAACACACAGCAAAGCTCTTGAGGGCTTTCTGAGGATCCAAGGAGGGACCTGCTCAACCCCAGAACTGCAGGGATGCATGGGATGGATCAGCAGTGCTGAGCAGAGAGAGTTTTCGAGGTGGAAGCCAGAAGTTCGGAGCATGTTGGTGTCCCCTTGGTGTCCCCTTGTTGGCAGGATGGGCTCTGAAGAGCTGCCCAGGGGTCAGAAGTGCCAGAAAATCTCCCTAAACTTGGGGTAAAGGCTGTTCCTGAGCTGGGATTGAGGGATCCTGAAGGGATTGAGGCATCCTGAGCTGGGGCTGTTCCTGAGCTGGGATTGAGGGATCCTGCAGCGGGGCTGGGATGGGGCTCAGGACCAGGGGGGCTCCTATGGGAGAAATCCCAAATTCTCACCTGCTCCTGGCAGGGAAAGGCAGAAGGAATGATAAAAAGTGAAAACCCTCACCAAAGATTGTGGCAGTTTCTGGTGACATTTGCAGCCACTGTTTCCGCTGGATCTGCAGACTCTGCCCTTCAATGAGCATTCAATAAAGGGATGTTGGGATTCAATTCTCCAGACTGGGAAGGTTGGTTTGCTTTCCCTGCTGGAAGCTGAGGCTGGGCCAGGTCCTGGTGGAATCCCCACTCTTCACCTGAGGTACCAGAGCCCTTTCTCTCGTGTGACCATGGGGCAAGGCTAGCCTGCCCTGACCCTGCTTTCAGAGCTCTCCCAGCAACATCAGAATTCCAGGCTGTCCGTTTTTGTCAGGGCAGGGAGGGAGGGAAGCTTGGACAGCTATCCCTGTGTCAGCCCACCTGGCAGACAAATAAAGCAGTTGTGTTCATCATCATCATCATCATCACCATCATCATCATCATCATCATCATCATCATCATCATCATCATCACCACTATCACCATCACCATCATCATGGAGCTGCATTTTTTTATAAGGCCTTTTACGGATAAACTGTCCAATTAAGAAATGACACCTAAATTATTTTTACTTTTAACCCAAGAACCAACCACCTGTGCCTGCAATGAGGACTTCTTATCAGTTACACAAAACCACCCAAACCCATGGAGAAAAAGGAGAAGAAGAAGGACCAGCCTCTGCCCCAAAACCTCCATCTTGCTTTATATATATTACTATATTCTAAAACCCCAAACTCTGAGTTTCCCACCCTGTGATATCACACACTTCTATTCAAACTCCACACCCACAATCCCAGTTCTACCATTCCATTTTGGAAGCTTCTCCACGGCCTCAGGTCAGTGCAGTGTTCTCCTGGGGGTCAGTGCCTGGCAGCACAGAAAGTCTCAAATTCTCAGTGACCAGGATTCTAACAAACACCACCACCACCATCATCATCATCATCATCATCATCATCATCATCATCGTCATCATCATCATCATCCAGCTCTTACATGGGCATGATTTTGGCCAGAGTGACCCTGCCCAGCACCATCCTGGCTGGCCTGGGGAAGGGGAAGGCAATGAAAATTCTGTGGGTCAGAGGCTTGGGCCATCCCTGGGAACAGCTGATAACAGCACCCAGTGCAGGGGAATTGCCCAGGGAGGGGCAATAAAGTCTCCTCCATTTAATCCCATCAAGGTTTTGGGAAGAAAATCCCCATCACAACTCAGTGCAGAGCCTCGGTTTGTATCCTTGGGGCAGAACCCACCTGTGAGTAGTGGGGCGGTCACTGAACACCAACAAAACCACCAGGGAGCCTCTGCAGCCTCCTCTGCTACCTCCAGGGACCTCTGGCTCCAGCAGGGACAGAGGTGTCCCAGCACCCCGGGTGTTGGGACAGCACAGCTGGAGACACAGATGAGGAGCAGAGGGTCAGAAGGACACAAAGAGGTGGGTCTGGAGGCACCAGAAGGTCAGAGGGACACAAAGAGGTGGGTCTGGAGGCACCAGAAGGTCACTGGGACAGAAAGAGGTGGGTCTGGAGGTACCAGAAGGTCAGAGGGACACAAAGAGGTGGGTCTGGAGGTACCAGAAGGTCAGAGGGACACAAAGAGACACCAGAAGGTCAGAGGGACACAAAGAGGTGGGTCTGGAGGCACCAGAAGGTCAGTGGGACAGAAAGAGGTGGGTCTGGAGGCACCAGAAGGTCAGTGGCTCCAAGCTGAGCTGAAGGTCCCCCCTGGATGCTGTGCAGGGCTGGGCTGAGCCTCACCTGAGTGCCAGGTGTCCCCTCTGAGCTGGCAGTGAGTGACACACGAGGCTGGTGTATAATGTGCCCAGCATTGCAGGAGGTGCTACAGCTCATTTCTGCTCAGGCACCTCGTGGGGATGATGAATGTGCTTTAATAGCTGCAATATTTAGTGGTTAATGTAAAACCACTTGCTCCAAACGCTTGGCACTTGCGAGGTTACGGAGCTCGATTTACGGCCACTGACAGACCCACCCTGCTCCCAGGGAACACGGGGGTGGGGAGAGGCTCTGCCACCCCACCCCACCTTTGTACGCTTCACCAGGGGTTCTCTGAACAGCCCCCAGACAGCTGGGGTTCTGTGAGTAACAAACTTCCTACACCTCCCCAGGAATGTCTTCTCAGCAGCCAAACCCCAAAATCCTGCACCCAAACCCTCCCTGCTCCCAGTTCCCACCCACACCACAGCCATGGCTGGAGCTTCTCCCTCCAACCCTTCCAGGAGCCACCACCAAGGGAAGCACCACGAAGGGAGGGAGGAGAAACAGCCCAGTCAGCCTGGATTTGGGGAGAGCAGCGAGGACAGGGCTGGCAGGGCCCGGCTGCGCTGCCCAGGAGCTCTGTAAGGCACCAGGCACAGGGGGGACAGCTTTTGGGACACGGACAGGCACAGGCACAGGCACAGGTGGGATTTTTGGAGCAGTGGCTGCTGAGATCCCAGGGACTGGTTTTGAGAACAGCAATCCCCTTCTGTGGTTTATTTTGTGCTGCTGGTGGTTGCCTAGGGGAAATTTGAAAGACAGTGCTAATTTAATTTGTCAGAATGGATAAAGATAAGGCTGCAAAGCTCGTTAGTAGAGCTCCAGTGTCACATCATCCACAGGCACGGGGACACTGCCAGGCTCAGACCCCATTGTCTTCTCCATGTTCTGATTAAAGCAGGATGAGGCTCTTTCATTGCACGCCCTCCAGGAAAGGCAGAGCTCTGACAGGGGCTTTGGGCACAGCTGGAAGGGTCTGTGGGAGCACGGAGATGCCAACTGCCACCATCAGGGGAATGCACAGCTCCAAGTGCACCCACCACACCTCACACCTCACCTGCTCACCCTGGTTCATCTTGGCTTTACACCTCTGTGCCATTCTGTTTCCCTCCCTGTCCCTTTCATTTGCCAACTCACAAAAGAAAATGGCCAAATGATGTTTTTAAAAAAGCCTTACAAACCCCAGGGAGCAAATTATGCCCCTAGAAGAAGGTGAAAGATTTTCTTCTCAGTTAAGCAAATTAAGATTTAGAAAAATCCAAATTCTTGGCTGCAGATGAAAGCACTGGTGGGCTCCCTGGAGCACCTGTGAGAGCTCCCAGGCAGGAGTTTTCATCAGGGCCTGCCTTCAGAAAGCAGGAAAGGTTCACTCGGTGTCTGTGAAGAGAAGAGGAACCTGCTCCTTGCAGATAGGAACGTATGTGCTGCTCAGAGAGATCAGTGGGAAATTGGCTTCCAGCTCCAGAAGGGAACAGCCAGGCAATGTCTGCAACTCAGAGAGAAGAAAAGCATTACTATTAAAATTAATTACCTCTCAAGCCCCCTTCATCTTGATCTAAGTGCACAAGAAGATGGATTTGCTGCTCTAAGCACTGGGGTGGAGGAGAATTCAAGCAGATTTTCCAGCAGCAGTAAAAGCCTGAGGTTGCTGAGTGGGGGAGGCTGCAGGGGGCACTTTGGGAACCTTGTCCTGAGATTCTGTCCTGGGGGCCTGGGGCTGGGCCTTGTGCTCATTTTTTGGGATACTTTGCTGTAGCTGAGCACAAAGTGTCAGCCACAGAGGGTTGGTCCAGCATCGGTCACCCCCTCTGCTCCCTCAGGTGCCAGGGGCCTCTCGGAGGCTTCTCTCAATGGCCAAAGTGCCCAGGCTGAAAGTGCTCTTTGGGGTAGGAAATCCAGCACAAACACCACACAACTGTTTTCTTTCACAATAAAAAGGCAAAAATCATGGAATTGCAGAATCACTGAGGTGGGAAAAGCCCTCTGGGATCATGGAGTCCAACCATCCCCAGCACTGCCAAGGCCAGCACTGACCTTGTCCCCAGTGCCACATCCACAGGGCTTCTAAATCCCTCCAGCCACGGGGACCCCACCTGTGCCAGGGCTGGACAGGTGGACACAGAGAAATCTCCCCTAAAATCCAACCTGAACATGCCCTGACCCAGATTGGGGTCATTTCCTCCACCTGTCCCTGTTCCCTGGGACTGCCCGAGCAAGGACTTCAGCCCTGGTGCATGGCAGGATTAAGGGGCTGGGCCATTAAAGGCCTCAAGTTTTGGATCAGGTTCCCAAAATCCCTGGGCAAGGCTGGGAAACGGAAGAGGTGATAAAGCAAAGTGATATTTATGGAGTGTGTCATGTACTTATCCCAGCTTTTATTTCCAAGCAGCTTTTGGAAATCTCATCTCCAAGGATTTATTTTTTCCTTCTGCCTCAGCTGCCTGTGCCACTCTCCATCCTTTCTCTGTGCACAGCAGCAGCTCTTGCACCTTCATCCAACAAAGGGCCGTGAATCCAGGAAATTCATGAACTCCCAGAAAGTTATAGCTCTTAAAAAAGTCCTCATTTGCAAAGTGAAAAACGGTGTGATGTATATCTAGAGCCAGGTGACTTTATGGGGCCATTTCAGAGCAGGCTGGAGCTGTAACCACACAGATCTGTCTGTAATTGCTGGCTCTGGGCTGGTTTTACCCAGGAGGGAACAGCCCCACTCCTGCCTGCCCTGGGCCTCCAGGGATGCACCTGGGAGAGGCTCTGGGGGTTGATCAGCTGAAATGAAGTGGGTGCAGCTCTGCAGCAGGAGAACAGCATAAAGGAAAGAGCTGGGCTTCACAAAGCCATCAATTATTTGAAACAATAAATATTGTACACACTCTGCATTTCTTTTGGTTTCTAAGCCTTTATCAGGCTGAGTGGAGCATCCAGGCTCTTTCCCTGCATCCTTACAAGAAAGCTTTGTGTTTTCTGTTTGTTTGTTTTCCTTTTAATGAGAGAATAAATTCTCCTGTAATCCCATTCCTTCAGGAGCAAGGGCTTTGTGATATGAGACATAAAAACACTTACGAAATTCAGCAGAAGGACCCAGCCAGCAGCTGCTTCCTCCAAGCCTGAGTTCCATCTCCTTCACGGAGTGCAGGTCTGCACAGACCAGAACCACAACCAGGCACTGCTTGAATTTCCTCCAGGATAAAATGCCAGTTCCAGCACACAGGGGATCATCAGTCCCTCCAGGATTTGGCTGAGCCATTGTTTGCTTTCTTTACCTCCTTTATGCCCTCCCAAAACTTGTTTTTCTTCTACGTGATGACTTTTACCTTTATTTAATACAAAGTGTTGATGCATTGCTGGGGGAAACTGAGGAAACGGGGACCATCCCAGTAATTCAGAATATTCTGTCTCCATGGGTGCTCATGCCAAGGAGTTGTGAGGAACGTTTCACCTCACCCAGGCTCCTCCAAATGTGGAAGTAATTACAGATCCTCAGCACATCTGATTCCAGGCCAAATATTTGATAAAATAAAAAATACATCTGTCACTGCTTTGGCAGAATTCTTCTTTCCTGGCAGGAAATTTGTCTCTTCAATTTTGTCTAAAAAAATTTTATTCTTTTCTATTTTTATAGAAAAAACTGGGTTCTTTCTCCATTGATCTTTGTACCCTCGGGACTCAGAAAATTGGTTTTGGCAGGAGATCTTCCAGGGTCCCTCTCTATTTATCTGATGTCAGGGGAGTAAGAGACAAGGCTGGGTGTGTGAGCACCATCCTGGCCAGGCCCCCAGCCCTGCAGTTCCCTGCAGTTCCCTGCATTCCATCCTTCCCTGCATTCCCTGCCTTCCGTCTCCCCTTTCCTCAGGTCAGCATGTGCCAATAGGGAGCTGGGAAAAAAGGGAAGCTCTCAGAAATGGAGATATTTAGTGCAGCAGCCACACCCATCACAGTTCTTGTGAGGATTTGTTCTCTGTTTGCTTTTGAAGGATCTCCTGGAGGTTCAGGCACTCTGATCTCTTCCTCCTCAGCCCATTCAGCACCATCCTGTCCCAGCCTTTCCTGCAGGTCTGTCTGGATGAATTCTGGGCACAGGAAGGGCTTGGCTGCCAGTGGTGTTTCCATTGCCCCTGCGATGGTTTTAATTTGACAAGAGTCAATTTAGGTGGAAAGGAGAAGTTTTTTTTTTACAGTCAGGGTGGTGAGGCCCTGGCTCAGGTTACCCAGAGCAGCTGTGGCTGCCCCTGGATCCCTGGCAGTGCCCAAGGCCAGGCTGGACATTGGGGCTGGGAGCACCTGGGACAGTGGGAGGTGTCCCTGCCATGGCAGGGGTGCCACTGGATGAAATTGGATGTTTAAAGTTCCCAGCCCAAACCATTCCAGGATTCCTGGTGCTGGGATTCCAGCCAGCCCTGCTGGCTCTGCTGCTGGAGGAGCTCTGTGGCCCCTGGCAGGTTGTAGTTCCAAACGTTTCCCCTGATTCTTGCCAGGGTAAAGAGCAGCTCCAGGCTTGGGGAAGCAGCCCCCAGCAGCGCTGACCTCCTAAGGCTGAGTTTTCCTTCCTCTTCCCTCCTGTTCTGACCATTTCACTCCTGACACAGCCTGGCTGGCCCAGCCAAACTCCCTTTGAGGTCGCAAAAACCAGCCCAGGATGGAACGAGTGGAGCGCTCACGGGCTGGGGAGTGAAACTCCCCAAGAGAAATGAAGGGAATTGTAAAAACCAGCTGAGATTTGTGATGCAGCTCCACAAGCCAGTACCTGCAGCAGAGCAGGAGAGCTCGGGGAAAAGTGACTCCATCCGGCCCTGATGCAGAGTCTGGAGCCTCATGTTTATAACTCGCAGTGTGTGAAAGGAGAGGGGATATTTATGACTCCAGAAGATATTTATGACTCTTTTTCCAGCTGCAGTCTCAGACTGATGCCAGGGCACATCTGAGGAATCGCTCTCATCTTCAGCCTTCATCACCAGCCCAATCCCAACCTGTCAGGCCAACGTTATTTGGGTTTATTTGCAGAACAGTTCTGCAGGGTGATTAAGAGGGAGCCTTCCCCGTTAATGTTTTTGTGCTTGGAGGCAGTGGGAAGAGCAACAGACAAAGCCCTCGGCACATGAACGCACACAAGAGTAGCAGAGGAGCCAATACCAATCCTTCACCTCCTTCTTTTTGTTTTAAATGGTTTAAATCTTTTTGTTTTAAACCAGTTCTGATTCTCCAGGAAATAATTTATGCACCGAGAAGGTTCAGCAAAACACCATCCAGCATTCATCTGTCTATTGAGAAACCCAACCATTTCACAGCTGTAAAATTAAATTTAGAATAAATGAACCAAAGTTAATTTTGGAGGGAATGAGAAATACTGGAATGCCAAAAACTTGCCTTCCCATCAGTGAGGTTTTTGTGCATTTTAGAGACATGGCTGAGTTTTGCAGCTGAGCTCGGGGTGGAGCTGTACTAAGCAAATTGGGGTTTCCAGGGGTTCTCGTTACCCTGAGCAGACTCCAGGAGCTCTGATGTCCCTTCCCTCCTCAGCTTTGGATGTCTCACTGCAACAGGACAAGGGCCAAAGGGGTGGCACTGAAATTTCCAGATATCGTTAAATTAAACACTCACTTTACACTCAAATTAACAGAAAATAGTGGCCAGGCCTGTGCTAGCACCTCTGAAACCCCATCTGAGCTGCACTGAAAAGCTTTCAGGGGCTCTGAGACCCCACGGCACTTCCCTTTCCCCAGCTCTGGTGACAGCCCGGCACTGGCTGCAGATGTTGATTTTCCTTGCAGAGATCCCTGCATCCATCTCGGGATAACCACCCACTTAGGAGGCGGGGATGAGAAAGCTGTCCCTATAGCTCAGCCTTTCACAGGGAAAAAAGCCTCAATTCCTTGTGCTCCTCACCAAGAACAGAAGCTCTGAGTCCTTTGATTCTGGTAAACACCATTTATTAGGCACATGAAACAAGAGTCAGTCGGAAGGAGAGGTAACAGAACCCCCATCTGGGAAGGTGGCTCCTGCCTCGCTGTTCTGCTCTGTGGCACCAACAGCCTTTGAGGGGATCAGAGGGAAGAGCTGCTCTGTGCCAGGGCTGTGGCAGTCCCAGGGACAGGGAGATGGAAACAGGGAGTGTTTGGAGATAAGTGATGGTAGGAAAATTAATCCACAATCACCAGAGCTTTGTGTCCAGAAAGGAAACAGAGGAGTCCTGTAACTTTATTCGAATAAAGAGAGATGTCATAGGGCATTTCCCATGGGGTCTCTCAAATTTTTAGAGGAGGCAGCCTCCTTTTTTTCCTTGCTTCCCTGCTGCATTTCCCTTCTCTCTCTGCCCATTGGCTGAGGTACTTGAGAGGTACAGACTTCCCAAATCACCTAATACAGACCCCCGTCTAATGTATATACTCCCCTTTTCCTTCTGTCAATCAGTGGAATTCCCATGAAACTTATGGTTCCCCCCATTGCTTCTTTTACCTCTCAGTATCTGGTTTTATCTATCAGCAGACCCACAGTTTGGAAAGACAAATCTCTCATTCCTTTCAGTAACATCCAGAATTCACATCCCCACACATCACCTCTGGTAAGCTCATGTGACAGATGAGCAATGCCATGGGTGACTCTCACAATAAAAGGCAAATATCCTGTATCTATGTCAGGAGAAGTTTTACAGATTCATAGTTATGTGTTACTCCCCTGTGTTGTTCTCAGGGGTGCCCTGGGTTTGGGACATTTGGGTGGGTGGGCTCGTTGCCATGGCAACAGCTGCCCCCCAGTCAAGGTGTCAGGCAGTGATCTCAGCACTGGGCAGGGAAGGAGGAGTCGATGAACAGAACTTTGGGAGGGGCCAAAGGGTTAAAAGGGGAAACCTCCATGGTGTGGGTGAGCACATGGTGGGGAAATCCTCTGCTCGTGGCCCTGTAATATTTTCTCTATTCAGTCTGCTGTTGTGTTTTTGATAAGATTTTAATAAACCTTTTAAATTCTTGGAGTGAGTAGCATTTCTCACACTCAGGACCAGCTCTGTGTTCAGAGCCTCTCACCCAGGACATGAACTCCACAGCACCGAGGGAAGATGTTCCATCCCAGGGAAAGCTGTCCCGAGAGCATGGAGCTGGGGAGCTGCAGCAGCCCACGGGGATTGAGGGGAAGAGGAGAAATTCACCTGGTGTGGGCTGTAAAACCTCCCAGAGCTGCTGCCTGACAGAGCCAAGGTCAGGCATCACCAGGACCCACAGGTTTCATCTTGATATTATTGAACCTCAGAAAGGTTTGGGCTGGAAGGGATCTCAGCTGCCGGGGGTTTAACTATTCCAGGGCTCCAAGCCCTGTCCAGCCTGGCCTGGACACTTGCAGGGACCTTTATCAAATTCTTTATCAGTGCCTGACCTGCTGTGAGGACGCCTTTGGTGTGGTATCTCCTGAAGCTGAGACTCCCGGTATCTGATCATGCCTTTCTTGCACACCCATCCCTCCTTGCTGGTCTCCATTGACAAAATCCTGTCTCCAGAGAGGTGTTCTGTAATCCTGCCCTGTCTCTGATAAGGAACAGAGGTTCAATGCTGCTGTCCTGGCTGGGCTGCTGAGATAAGAGGTCCTGGCCCTCCTCAGGGGTGGCATCAGGGCAGGGCCAGGGCTCACCTGCCCTGCTGAGGGCTGTTATCAGCTGTTCAGCAAGGAATTCACACCTGAGGGACCCCTCTGTAACGCAGCCTGCTCTGACCCGGAGCCCTCAGCCCTGGGGCCGGTGTTTACAGAATAAATTCCCATTTTGTGTTGTCCAGGTGGTGCGAGGAGGCTGCAAAGGGGGACCAGGAAATGCTGCTGGAATCCAGCCCCAGCCACCAACACCAACGATGAAAACTCTAATGGTGCCCAGTCACCCTCCAACAGCTCACTCCCACTCCAGATTTAGGGCTTCAAATGAGCTGAAGTGTCTGAGCTGAAGATCCCTCCTCAAAGGAATCCAGGGGCTGCATTCCCAAAATCCTGACCCCACAGTTGCCTTGAAGCTGCAACTGGAGACATTTGCAACGGTTCCTGCGCCATTGATGTTCCTGTGCCATTGATGTTCCTGAAAAAGGGTGGAATTGAGGCTTCCAAGTCACTTTGGAAAAATATCTTTTTAAGGAAAAGAAGGAACAAAGGAAAACCTGAAAATTGGATGCTACAGTGTGATTTATATGGATTCCTTTTCCTTTCTGTGCAAAACAAGGGCATGCTGGGATGGCATCCCATGGGCCACCAGCCTGATTGGACCACTGGGGGGGTCACAGACAGGCCTCTGTCCTGCAAGGAAATTGGGATTCTTTGGGACACCTTTTCCACTTCCAGGCTCCTGAGCACCCTAGGCTGGGTGAAGAAGTCCCTGCCCACATCAAGGGGCAGAAATCCCTCCCAGCCCAAACTATTCCATGATCCTGTGACCCTCCTGGAGCTCTCTGGGGTCACTTCCTGGTGTCTTGACTCAATATTGCATGGAAATAAATCCCCCACAGCTTGCTGGGACTGAGCTCCCTGCAGCTGGGACTGACTTCTCCACAGGGAAGGAGCAGGGCTGATGTTCCTCCCTGCAGCTGGAGCAGCATGGCCACACTTCCCCGCACCCAGGGAGCTGCCCCAGCCTCATCTCCCAGACAAGCATCAATCCAGACATCCTGAATCCTCCCTGCTGTTCCCCTGCTCTGTCATGGAGATGATGTCATGGATTAACCCCTTCAGAATCAGGAGGGCAGAGCACCAAAGGATCCCTTCTCTCCCAGGAAAGGTTTTTGACTGGAGAGTTCTCTAAGAAGGGAAGAGCAGGAGCTTCCTGAGCAATCCTAAATCCTTGTGGCTGCTCTGTGCTGGGAGCAGGGGGGGCTGTCAGGGCTCAGAGGCAAAATTCCCTGTGTGTCCCCTCAAAAGTGGGGAGGGGCCAAAGGGTTAAAAGGTGAAACCTCCATGGCGTGGGTGAGCACATGGTGGGGAAATCCTCCTGAACGGGGAATGTATGGCCATGGAGGTGCCTTTGAAGGAGGAAGCTCCTCTGGAGGAGCAGCAGCCCCAAGCAACAGTGGTTCCTTGGGTTGTGGTTGGGTTCCTTGCAGGGAGCAGGGAAGGAAGAGCAGCTGGGGCACGCCCCAGGGTCTTCTGCTTTTCTCATGTGAGGCAGGAGTGTTCAGAGAGGCCAAGGAGGCAACAAAAAGCATGGGTAAAAATGGATCAGCACCGGACTCCTGTGTCAGACACCACCCATCTAATCCTCCAGAAGAACCAGGTTTCCTTGGAAACTACAGGAAATGCCAACAGGCAGAGGGGTGAGGGATGAGAGATGGGGCTGAGGGATGAGGAACAGGGCTGGTGGATCAGGAATGGGGCTGATGGACCAGGGATGGGGCTGGTGGGTCAGGGACAGAACGGGTGGCCCCAGAGCTTTTGGTGGCCACTTGGGTCTACCAAACCAGTGCAGCCTCGAGGGTCTTTTGGCTTGCAGGGGTGCCAGGGCTTGCCAAGAACTTTGGGCACCTCTCTGCCATCAGGACTGCAAGCCCAGCTCTTCTGAATCCCAGGGAGGTGGTGGAAAACACAGACCTGTGCTGGGGAGGGGCTCAGTGGCTGAGCTGCTGCAGGGCTGGGCCAAATGCACCTGAGGTGGCATTGGGGTGATGTAAATCAGGACCAGGAGGGTCCTCTGGAGTGGGATCCTGACACTCCTGTCATGTGGAAGTGCAATAAAACAAAATCCATCAACCAACACAGGGCAACCTGCTGGAATTCCCTCCATAACAATTAATTTCTGATGGATTGCCAAGGAAAAATGGCACAATTTCCCCTCCATTATGAAGATTTGTGTCATGGTTTTCCCCACATCTGAGCAGCTCTCTAAGGGCCCAGCAATCCAAACCAAAATGAGAGGTCTGAGTCCTGTTTGGTCTCAGGTTCCATCCACAGACAGAAGAAAAACCAAATGTCGATTTGCCAGGTGCAGAAAAGGCAAAACATCCAAGCTCTGGTTTCCCAACCCTTCGTTTCTCCCTCTGAAAAAGATGGCAAGAAAAGCTTCCCTTTTATTAAGATGCCATTTGCTGCAGAGAAAAGATATTAGGGAGGAAAATAAGGGAGCAGTGCCCACTTGATGACCTTGTCCACATGAAGATGAATGACCCAGAGCTGCTCAAACCCTGATTATACAGAACCTCCCCTGGAGAAATGCGTTTGTCTGGGTGGACATGGCAAAGGAGCTCATCAGCCAGAGCAGCAGAGAGGGAGAGATGAAACAGTGAGCAGCTGCCTTCCAGGAAATGCTCTCAGACTCACATTTTCATTAGTCCTAAATTCAATCACAGTTTAAAGGAAGCAAAAGATAAAGAGTGAGGGAGCATTTAAAGGATTCTTCAGAGAGCGAGGCAGTCTCCCGTCCCCATTAAACCCCAACTAAAAGTTATTGTTATTCCTCCCATCCCTGCTGTGCCCAGGCAGGGTGAGATTCCCAGAGTGGCACCAGCTGGGCTGAGCCCGAGGTGGGCACAGGGCTGGGCTGGGCTGGGGATCCACCTGCTGGGAGGGGCTGCTGGAAATGCTGAGCTGGGAGAGCAGCTGAGCCACCCTGGGGCTGGGCAAGGGCTCTGCTCTCTGCTCTGGGCAGCCTAAACATAGACCAGGGCCAGGGGCTGGGTCAGGGCCAGGGGCTGGGTCAGCTCAGCAGCACTGACAGCAGTGACAGGAGAAATATCAATGTCATCACTGCCTTTGCCAGAGAAAAGTGCTGAGCAGCTTTCCAGGGCCTGAAGGGGCTCCAGGAGAGCTGCAGAGGGGGACAAGGATGGAGGGACAGGACACAGGGAATGGCTCCCACTGCCAGAGGGCAGGGCTGGATGGCATCTTGGGAATTGGGAATTGTTCCCTGGCAGGCTGGGGAGGGGCTGGGCTGGAATTGCCAGAGCAGCTGTGGCTGCCCCTGGATCCCTGGCAGTGCCCAAGGCCAGGCTGAACATTGGGGCTGGGAGCACCTGGGACAGTGGGAGGTGTCCCTGCCATGGCAGGGGTGGCACTGGATGGTATTTAGGTCTTTCTCAGCCCAAACCATTCCATGGTTCTGTATTTCTGTGGAATACAGAACAGCTGGAAGGAAGAAGGAATTGAGGGAATGGCCACACCAAGGCTTTGCTGCAGGTGCTGGAAGGGACAGGAGGTGCAGGAGAGCAGCACCATCCCTCTGGCATAGAGCAAGAGTCACCACTGCCAGAGCAGAGAGTGCTTTGGGAAGGCTTCAAACTGATTAGTGATGTATTTTCCTGGGCAAAATTCATGATTTCTGTCCCTGTCCCTTTACCTTTTTCTATTCGGTTTCATTTTGGAAGCACCAGGTCCATGGGAGGGAGGGTGAAATGACTGGATTTAAAGTAATGCCAGATCCTGACAGAATAAGCCCAGCTGCAGAACTGAGACCCAGGTTCTGGGGAAGGGGAGGCCCTTTGTGTTAATATAGGAAAGAGCTACATTGTGAATCTGCTTTAAAAAGAGCCAGGGCAATTAGAATTCCAGGCTGCCACACAACAGGCTACAGTAAAGCAGGAGTGTGAAGTGCTGGGTCTTTATTACAGACAAATTGTCAGAGCTCGTGGTGGAAACCTGCCCTGAGGGTGATCAGAGAGGAGCTGGGCAGCACCTGCTGCTCCACTGCCAGGACTGACATGAAAGCAGCTGGGAGCAGGAGGAGTTTGTGGCTCTGCCTGCACAGAGCTCTGAGGGTGTGAATTCTCCTCCCTGCTGTGTGCTCAGTAAATGATGAACTCATTTGAGGCCGATTTGAGGCTGCAGTCCCAGCTGACCTCTCCTGGCGTGCCCGAGCACCAGGGGTCCCTTTCCCTCTGCTTTCAAGTGCCACAGAGTTCCAGAGGAGTTGGATCTTTCCCAGATCCACCATCTCAGCCCTAGTCTGGGCTCTGACCAGCCTGGCCAGACCCTCCTGGAGAAGGGGCAGTGGCGAGGCCAGGGGAGAGCTGGGTTTGCTTCACACCCAGCAAATTCCCCAGCTCCCTTTCCATGTCCGGATCCATCAGGGGATGCACCCAGCCCTGCCCAGAGAGCCCCCAACACTGGGGGTGCCCTGCTGGCTGCTGCAGTGACTGCTGGGACTGCCTGCAGGACAAATGGGCTATGGGCTACGGGATATGGGCTATGGGATATGGGCTATGGGATATGAGATATGGGCTATGGGATATGAGATATGGGCTATGGGCTATGGGCTATGGGATATGGGCTATGGGATATGGACTGTGGGATATGGACTGTGGGATCTGGGATACCGGATATGGGCTATGGACTATGGGATATGGACTATGGGATATGGGCTATGGCCTATGGGATACGGGATATGGGCTGTGGGCTATGGGATATGGGCTATGGACTGTGGGATATGGACTATTGGATATGGGCTATGGGCTATGGCCTATGGCCTATGGGCTATGGGATATGGGCTATGGGCTATGGGCTATGGGCTGTGGGATATGGGCTATGGGATATGGGATATGGACTGTGGGATATGGACTATGGGATATGGGCTATGGGATATGAGATATGGGCTATGGGATAGGGGCTATGGGCTATGGACTGTGGGATATGGACTGTGGGATCTGGGATACCGGATATGGGCTATGGACTATGGGATATGGACTATGGGATATGGACTATGGGATATGGGCTATGGGATATGGGCTATGGACAGTTCTGGGAGAGGGACAGCCCTGGGAGAGGGACAATCCTGGTGAGAGGGTCAGTCCTGGGAGAGGGACAATCCTGGCCTCCCAAGCATCCATCCCTTTCAGAGGCAGGCCTCTGGCCATGGGAGCTCTGTCCTGGCAGCTGCAGCAGCCTGGGAGGGCCCAGGAGTGGTGGATGTGCTCCCTCTGGCAGCTCCTGCCTCGCTGTTTTCCTGAGCAGGCTTCCAGGAGCAGTGTCCAAGGCTGCAGGGTCCCGTCCTGCCAAGGAGGAAAGCCATCCCTCTGCCTATCTGATTAGCCTGCTGTAATTAGGCAGCTCCCTTGGCTCTGGTGCAGGTTTCACTTGCACACCACGTCAGCTCTTGGCAGGTTTTCCTCAGCCACCTCCCAAGGAGTGATCATTCCCAGGTTATTGGTGCTGTGGATTCCGTGTTCCAGCAGGGCTCAGGGTGCACCAGGAGCTCCCTGGAGGAGGGAGATGTTCCTGCCCTGAAGTGCAGGAGGGTGAACAGGGCTGGTTTTGTGCATTCACCACAAATATCTGTGGGTACCTTCCTGAAAGGGAGCTGAGGCCTTAGAAGTGTCCAGGGAGGTCTGGAGTGCCCATCCCTGGGGTGTCCAAGGAAGGCCTGGATGTGGCACTGAGTGGCAATGCAGAGATTGGGCACAGCTTGGACTTGGTGGTCCTGGAGCTCTTTTCCAGCCTGAATGATTCCATGAAAACTGAAATCACCTTTCCTTCAGGAGCACTGCCACTGCCAGGCTCCAGCTTCCCCAGCAGAGCCCACAGTGCCCCTCTCCAAGGGCTGGTGCTGCAGTCCCAGATCTGCACTTTTCCCTTTTGTTTTTGGTGGTTTCCTGGAACTCTGTTCCATGCAGGAGGGAGCTGCTTCCCCCTCCCAGTGCTTCCTGGGATAAATCAGGGATGCCAAAGCACATTTTATTTGGAGTGTCTACTGAGCAGCAATTCATCAGTGCCAGGTTATCTGAAAATACCCATTTGTTGCTGCTTTATTCCCCACTACAGGAGCACAGAGGGACATCTCCACTGCAGCCATTAATCCTCCTGCCCTGGGCAGGGAGGCCAGGCCGAGCCTGGGAGCAGAACTCCACCAGTGGCTCTCAGGAGGGAAAAAGGGTGTTTGGGAAGGTGGAGCTTTGCTGGAAATCAGGATGGACTGGGGGAAACCAGGGGGGTTCTCTGGGACCCTGCACGGGGTTGGGGCTGAGGAGGGGGAGAACTCTGCCAGCAGCTGGACACAAAAGAGGAACTTCTGGGAAAATGATTGTTCCTCTGCAAGCTTTGAGCTCAGTTCATTAAAGGTGTTCTTGGAAGATTTCTTTTCCAAATGAAGGCACAGGGCCAAAGCAAGTGACCGTGAACTTGGCACCTGTGGGCTCTCTGCTCGTTTTCTCTCTCTGATTACTGAGCCAGGCTCTGCTTTTAAGGTGAGAATATTGAATCCATAATTTCAAGGACCACAAATTCTCCTTCATTAGATCTACAAAATCTGTTTTTGAGGAACACCGTGTCCTGGAATGGTTTGGGTTGAAAAGGACCTTAAAGACTACTCAGTGCCACCCCTGCCCTGGCAGGGACACCTCCCCCTGTCCCAGGTGCTCCCAGCCCCAATGTCCAGCCTGGCCTTGGGCACTGCCAGGGATCCAGGGGCAGCCACAGCTGCTCTGGGCACCCTGTGCCAGGGCCTGCCCAACCTTCCAGGGGAGAATTTATCCCCAATATCCAATGGAAAGCTACTCTCCCACCCCTTCAATCCATTTCCTCAGCATCAGTCCAAGCTCAGTTTAAGCCCTAGGCCTCAATGCCAGCACTCAGTGATTACAAGTGAGACTTCCAGAAGGTTTTGCACAGTTTAGTTCCTAAGTTGCATTTAGGAAATTTCCTTTATTATTCAAGCTTCTCTTGCAGCTGCCAACCCCAAGCCTGTGCCCTGTGCTGGCTCCCAGGGCTTGGAGTTCCTCCTCTGATTCCCAAGATCGCATTTGCAAGGAGTAGGAAAGTTTCCATGGACCAGGTGATCTCTCCTACTCCCCAACCTCTTCCTAATACTCCACACATGTACAGGAAA
The DNA here is from genome assembly GCF_017590135.1 of Pyrgilauda ruficollis. NCBI lineage: Eukaryota > Metazoa > Chordata > Aves > Passeriformes > Passeridae > Pyrgilauda > Pyrgilauda ruficollis. Next base: position 568,452 of record NW_024526377.1, read on the forward strand.
AATGGATTTTTACTGCTGGGTGTGCACGGGTTTGCTGCCAACTCTCTCCAAATTAGCCCAACCCCCTTAATTACCCAGGTTTCTGCAGCAAGTATTCCTCAAAACCCTGGAAAAGAGATACTTAATGAATAATTGCATCTCATTGATCTCCTTAACTGGAATCACTTATTTGCTTAAAATTTGAGAATTTGCTACTGTCCCTCAGGTCATTTTGTTTGGAGCGATGCAGACTGCTAGGGAGCTAATTATGCAAAATAGCAATTAATTTCCAACTGCCATGACAAATATTTGACTTAAAAGATGCCTCTCTCCTGATGAGCTGCAGCCCTTTGGGGGCTGCTCCTGCAGTGGCACAGCCCAGGGAACGGGCTGTCCTGGCACAGCGAGGGCTCAGGTTGGGTTTTCAAACACAGGTGGTTCCTTTGTGCTCAACCCCTGTTGCTCTGTCTGCACCCATGAAGGAGGAGTGCAGGGATATCCCACATTTTTGGGATTTTTAGGCATTCCAGGAAGACACGAAGTACAGAAATTCTCTTAAATCCACTGGGCTTCCTTCTGAGCTGTGTCCTTCAGCCCAGATTCAGGTGGTGGAACATGAAGTCATGGAATCACTGAATGTCCTGAGTGGGAGGGACCCACAGGGATCATTGATCCAGCTGCTGGCCCTGCCCACACCCCCCAACAACCCCACCCTGGGCACCCCTGGAGTGGTGTCCAGGCCTCTGCGGGTGTTTCATGCCCCACTGCAGGTATTTATTTCATGTACCAGTGCAGGTATTTATTTCATGTACCACTGCAGGTATTTATTTCATGTACCAGTGCAGTTACTGGCTGCAGGCTCTGGGTCAGCTGTCCCTTCCCACCGTGAGCCTGTGGAGAGGAGGGAAGCTCCAGAAGACACAAATCCTTCTTGGTCTGTAGAAGGAGCCCAGGTCTGAGCTCTCCTGGCACAGCAAAGCCCTTGGGATGGATGCTCTGAAGGACTGCAGGACCAAGGCACTGAGAAATGGGCAAAGAGTGAAAAATTCCAGCTGAGACAGTGGCTGCCAGTTCTGCAGAGCCCTTGGGATGGTGACTGGGGCTGAACCCTGACTCAGAGCTCAGATCCCACCTGCATCAGCTCCTGCTGAAAACAGTGGGAGCCATGAAAGAGCTGGGAGCTGTAGGAGATGTCCGTGGATTCCAGCTGGAACCCCCTTGGGAATGAGGGGAGAGCCCGCAGGGGAAGGGCACTGCTGCTCTCCGAGGCTGAGACTGAGGATCAGCTGCTCTGCAGCAGACTCAAGCAATGCTTGGAAGCAAAATCCTTCCCAAAGCTGGCGGGTTTGGGGAGAGATGTTTTGTTTATTTCTGTGTGAGAGAGAGATTTATAAAATCAATGTGATGTTCCTGCAGCCCAGCAGGCCCATTCCTGCTGCCAGGGCTGCACAGCTCCCTGTCCCACAGACTCCCTGCTCATTTATTTCTCTTCCAGCTGAAATAAAGGCAGTGACTGAGCCATTTTTCCTGTTTGTGGAAACCTTGATTCTGCCAGATGGGAAACCCAACCAATATTCAAAGTGTGGCTGCAGGACTGGTTCATTCACCAGGTTTTACAGAAGGAACTGGCTGAATTCCCTGCACTAGGAATGGTGGCTAGGAATCAAATCCTGGAGTTGCCATGGCTTAGTGGGTTCCTGACCTCCGAGACAGGCACAGAAATGAGCTGGCTGGGTGTTCTTTTCCATCTCATTGCCAAGGAAATGTTGTAAACTCCATGAAATGCAGGGAACCAAGAGTTCCTGGGTGGCTGAGAGCTCCCAGGGAGCTCCCTGACCTGTCCTGGCTCAGCAGCTCCCAGGAATGTGTCAGCTCCAGGCTCTCTGAATTCATTTGTTCTCTGCATGGAGCTGAATTTTGCATTTTGTGAATGCTGCCCCAGCTGCATCCTTACTTCCATCCTTTATTCCTTTGGCTTTCCCAAACCACTTGGGCACCTTCGCCCTGTGCACAGCCACGGTGCCAGAGCTGAGGTGTGGCGTGACATCCCAGAGAGCAGCGGCAGGAGCAGCCTGTTTGTTCAGGCTGGGATCTTATTGAGAACACAATTCACCCTCCCGAGAGACTCAGAGATGAAAATAATCCTTTAGTTTTATTCCGCCGTCACTTCCAGCCCGTCTCTTTCGCTGCCAGCCCAGGCAGGGCAGGAGCAGCAGTAAAAGTGCCATTCCTGCTGTGTTTAGTTGTTCCAGGGGAGCGCGGGAACAAGAGCCTGCCATGGAAAAGGCCCAAGGCAGAAGAACTGTCAGCCTTTGAGTTTGGGTAGAGAAAGCAGCTGCAGAGCCGGTGGTGAAACCAAACACCTGAAGGCTGGGACAGCTCCCCTGCCCGGCCTGGCACTGCCAGCCCTCTCCAGCTTCCACAGGGCTCCGTGGCTTCAGCCAAACCCACGGTGTTCCCTGCCCGAGAATCACCTGGATCCTGCTGCATCCTCCCGGCCATTTGCACAAAATCACCCTGATTATCCCAAATGCTTCCCCAAAACACCGCTGGAACAGGGGCTGCAATTACCGTCATTGCCGTGCAAATTTCCCTCCCCATAATCACCGCCCATCACAGCAGGCTCCAGGGGACCTTCGGCTGCTCCTGGGAGATGCTGAAACAAAGATTTACCTGATTTAACTCTTTCCAGCTCGGTTTAGAAAGATTTTGTTGTGAGGAGTCTGCAGGAGCTACTCAGAGGCTTTTCCCTCCCTTCCTTCCTTCCTCACCTCATTAGTGACCATAAAATTATGCTAAAATTGACAGAACTCACAAAATTAATTCAGGTATGTGGATAAATCACTTTTCCCCATAGCTACCTAAAAATGTATTTTATATTCTCTCCTTTGGAACTAACAGGGGGAGCAGCAGAGGTAAACACAGCCAAAATAATGAGAAAATTGGGTATTAGGTTTCTGTCCTGGCAGAGTTTTCTCGGAAATATCAATCTGGATGCTTCAGAAACCTTCAGGTCCCTAAAGGTGCTTTGAAAATAGTAAGATTTCATAAATACAAATCAATAGTGAGGCTCAGTTTTGCCTTTCCAGTGGGTTCCTTGGCCTTCCTCTACTGCTTGATCTCACTCCTCAGGCCTGCGAGTCCAAACCCTTATTTTTTCTTTAAAATAAGAAGCTGAAATCTCTTTTACCCCTGAGTCTGGAACTCAGAGCTTCCAGAATATTGAATATTACCAGTCTTTTAATCAGACAGTCTGAATTTTTACATTTTCTCTATTTTGAGGGGTTAGGGCTCACACAGTGAGTGAGTGAGCAGCTCTCAGGCTCCTTCCCCTTCTCCCTCCCGCCGCCTTTCAGGAGTTTATTTTTAAAAGTACCACCCAGGGCATTGGAATAGCAATAAAGAATAGGTTAAACCTCTGATGTTTCATTCCAGGAAAGCTGGAAAGATTAATGCACTTGCCTGCAACCTGAGCCTGTGCAGTTCCCACTGCACAGAGCTGAGCAGCAATTCCTTTATTCCCCAGCCCTGCTGCAGGACTGTGGCACTGCCTGGGCAGCAGAACTGCCCTGGCTGCTCAAAGGGGCTGGGAAGCCCTGCTGGCTTCAGGGGACAGCCTGGCAGCTGGGTGACATGGGAGGGCTGCTGTGGGACGGGTTACACCTCGCTGTGCTTGGGGATTTTTGTGTTATGGAGGATTTTTTGTTTCCACTGAGGTTGGAGAAGATCTCCTGGATCATGGAGTCCGAGCTGTGCCCGACCCCCACCAGAGCCCTGAGTGCCACCTCCTGTTGTTCCCTGGACACCTCCAGGGATGGGCACTCCAACCCTCCCTGGGCAGCCCCTGCCAAGGCCTGAGCACCCTTTCCATGCAGAAATTCCTGCTGGTGTCCAGCCCGACCCTCCCCTGGTGCTGCTTGAGGTTCTGTTGCTTTGCATGGCACAAAGGCTCATCCTGGCAGCTCCTAAAGGCTCTGAGCCTCAGCTGCCCCAGCTGGGCCTGGGAAACCTCCCTGACCCCTCAAACACAGCCCAGGGCAGCCTCTCAGGGCGTTTCACCTGTCCAAATGTTGCCTAAATTTCTCTCATTCCAGAGTTTTCATCCTTAGACTCACAGATCACAGAATCCCAGAATGTCCTGAGCTGGAAGGGACCCCAGGGATCATGGGATTTTTGTGTTATGGAGGATTTTTTGTTTCCACTGAGGTTGGAGAAGATCTCCTGGATCATGGAGTCCGAGCTGTGCCCGACCCCCACCAGAGCCCTGAGTGCCACCTCCTGTTGTTCCCTGGACACCTCCAGGGATGGGCACTCCAACCCTCCCTGGGCAGCCCCTGCCAAGGCCTGAGCACCCTTTCCATGCAGAAATTCCTGCTGGTGTCCAGCCCGACCCTCCCCTGGTGCTGCTTGAGGTTCTGTTGCTTTGCATGGCACAAAGGCTCATCCTGGCAGCTCCTAAAGGCTCTGAGCCTCAGCTGCCCCAGCTGGGCCTGGGAAACCTCCCTGACCCCTCAAACACAGCCCAGGGCAGCCTCTCAGGGCGTTTCACCTGTCCAAATGTTGCCTAAATTTCTCTCATTCCAGAGTTTTCATCCTTAGACTCACAGATCACAGAATCCCAGAATGTCCTGAGCTGGAAGGGACCCCAGGGATCATGGATCCAATCCTGGCCTGGCCCAGACACCTCTATCATCCCACCCTGGGCAGTTCTGCCCCCCAGGTGTGTCCCAGCCCCTCAGTTCCTGACTCGGACACCAAAGATCTCATTTTGCTAAAAGGCTGTGATTCCTGGAATGATTTTATACTCCACAAAAATGGGGATAAATGGGAATCACTGCACTGTCATCATTATTTGCACAGAGCAAACACATCATTAGGTGGGGAGTGAGGAGCAAGTTAATGGCATTTGCTAACTGATTGTGTCAAATTTCAGATGTTTCAATCGACTTGGTTTTTTTATTCTTCTTTAATTTGGATTTTTGTACTTTTTCTCCCCTAAGCACCTTCTCAAAGGTTAGGTTATTGTTGCTGTTAATATTTCTGGGTGCTCCTAATTCAGCTGTATCTGGTTTTTGAGATTATTTATGTGTTGAGTGTCTTTGTTAATAGAAACCAGACTCTTTAGGATGGCAAATGTGAGTGACAGCCAAAGAAATCACTTCATACAGGATTCCTGACACAATATTTTGACAATTTCATTTGAAGTAAGACACTGTGATTGTCAGTTCAGTTACAATATGGTTGTTGCTCCCTAGTGGGGAAAAAAAATCAGGAAATTGAAGGAAATCAAATTCCCAGCTAAATGGTTTTTCCAGCAGAACATTCAGGTCTCGCCCTTGCCTCTCATCGCTCGTGTACAACACTTGAAATGCATAAAGGGAGAGCAAACACCCGGGAAGTGTTGGAGAGCCTTTGAATAAACACCTGGAAAATCCAGGTAACGCCTTGCTCTCCAGGCTGGGAAGAGTTTTACCATTTCTGCTGCTTTTCTCCCCAGTGCAGAGCCCACAGCAACCCCCAGCACTGCTCATGGAAATGCTTTGGGGGGTTCTTTCTATTTCTAAGCTAAGAAAATTCTCATTAAATAGGAAGACGTCAGAACTGCCTGTGCCCAGCAGTGCTGGAAGTCAGGGAGGGCAGGAGGAGTGCTGGGAGGAGATGAGGTGGCACTTGCTGGGAATTGTTGGAGGAACTTTATTTCTGTGGGGAAATTGGAAGGTTTGGAAGTAGAAATGTGCCAGGAAATGCATTTGTGATGGATGATAAAAACCTCCCCTGCTTGCAAGAAGGATTTCTCCCCCAAAAAGGGGTTCTTGTACCACCAGGTGCTTTAGACAGAGGGCTCAGGAACCATTTCATGCTGCAGGGGGTTCTCAGCCAGCATTAGTTCTTGATCTTTCACAGTAACCAAATAACAGCAAATAACAACCGCTCCATCTGATCTTCACGTTCCTTTGGAGTTGTGGGGTTTTTTAATCTTTCTCCAAATTCTTGAAGCCTGGAAGTCGCCAGCAAGAGAAAACACTGAGCTGGTTCAAGTCATTTTAGTTAAAATCCCTCTCTCCTGCTCTGTGTGTTTTTGATCATGGAACAGCTTTTTAGGCAGAGTGAGAATTTGAGCAGAAAGCTGTTGTTTGGGTTAAAATATCTCCCATTTTGATCACTGAACATTTTGATGCTTTGCATATCCTCCTCATTTTCTGCCTCCCTCCGCCTTGGCTCCAGTCCAGTGGGAAAAGAAGGCAGGGTTTTTTTGGCTGGGTGGGTTTGTGATTTTTTTTTCTTTATTTCAAGTTTGGAGAAAGAAAAAAACAAAAACCCAATAACATTTAGATGTATTTTGATGTTTTTAGGGAGTTAGAAAACACTTTTCCCTCCAACAGCTGTAACACACCAGATGCTCCTGTCTCTCCTTGCTTGTCTGAATTCTTTGCACTCTTCTCCTTTCCTCATTAAAGTCCCTTTTCCAGTCTCTGTGCCCGTTGTTTGGTGATGAGCTGGGGGCTGCTGGAGCTGCAGGAGGGATGTCTGAGCCCAGCCTGGCCTGAAACAGCCCTGCCTTTTGTTTCTGCCTGGGTTTTGTTGGGAGGGAGCCTCTGGATTGGGAACTCTGATGAATGAAACAGAGCCATTGTCAGCACGGGCCTTGTTGTCCTTTTGGAAGTGCTCACTGTGACAGAAACGCTCATTGTTGTGGTGGGAAACATAATCTGCTTTCTTCCTAGAGAATACAGACGGGGATGGATGTAGCCAGGCCTGGAAAAACTCGGAATTAGCTGGACTGGAGTTGTTTGAGCTGAAGAGGCTTCTGTGGTAGGAGGAACAATCTCATCTCTTTGTCCATCTCGTGCAAAGCAGACAGCAGTGGATTGGAATTCATGACACAACAATTTGTTCACAGACTCTGGAACAGGGGGCTGGGAAAGTGGGATTTCCATCACGGATATTCTCAGGATGGGCTTGTGGGTTGAGCAATCTTTTGTTGCAAGTGGTATATCTACATCTACATCTATATCTACATCTACATGTATATCTACATCTACATCTATATCTGCATATATCTATATCTATATCTATATCTATCTATATCATCTATATCATCTATATATCTCTATCTATATCATCTATATCTATCTATATCTATAGATCTAATCTATATCTATATCTTTATCTATATCTATATCATCTATATATCTATATCTATATCTATCTATATAATCTATGGATATATACACCCCCTGATACTGTTCTGGGCTAACATCTGGATTAGGTTTTAAGCAGCTTTTCACAGAATGACAAGGTTGGGAAAGGCCAAAACCTGAAAAAATTCCATGAACCAACTGAAAACTGGGGGAAATCACCATAAATGTTGTGTTTTCAGCTGTGATTTTGTTCATCTCTCTGCCAACAGTTAAAACTCTGGATATTTCCCCCAGTATCTCTGACCCTGGTGTCAGGACAGTGTGGAACCAGCCCTGGGATGGACTGAGGGATCAGGTCCTGCCAGACTGGCTTGGCACAGGTGGAAATTCTACAAACGGGCTTGAACTGGCCACCCTGCCTAGAGTGAGCAGTAATTCCGGCTTTGGGAATGCAGCCCTGAATCTCTCTATTGAAATAATCCTCTGCAATGTGGCTGGAAAAGGTTTAATTTGTCTGCTGAGAGAAACAAGAGAGAGAGGAAGAGGCTGCGGAGAGCAACAGGCAGCACATCCAAGCTGAGGAGCCCCTGTGGATTAGAGCAGTGCAGGGAAGGAAAAAAAAATATTTAGAGAGTGTTTGTTATCAATGCTGACTGCAGTGAGCGTGGGGAGAGGCCGGTGGGACCCAGCTCCTGCTGCATTCCAGGCTGCTGGAATTGCAGGGATGTGGGGAGGGCTGGGGTGTGCTGCACCCACAGGAGCCAGGGCTGCAGATTGCAGCTGTCAGCTGAGGGGTTTGCACAGCCAAACAACCACGTCCCATCTCACTCCTCTTATCTGCAGCTCACAGAGTGGGAGCAGCTCAGAGAGGGCTCTCTAAAAATGTTCCTGGCTCGGAGCTGGGCTGGGTCAGAGCCCTGGGTTGGTTCCAGCTGCCTGCATGCAGGAGCTGAGCTCCTGCTCTGTCCCTGGGTGTCCTCTCCATGGGTCCTTACAGGGCTCTGTTTTCCAGGAGACTCCATCTGCTCCTGCCTCTGCAATCCCTACAGGAATGCTTGGGTACAGCCCTGCTGCTGGGAGGGATATTTTTCATGGAATTAGAATCAATAATGTTGGAAATACCCTCCAAGATCAAAGAATCCAACCATTAACCTAGCACTGCCAAAGCCACCCCTAACCCATGTCCCCAAGTGCCACATCCATGGGGCTTTTAAGTCCCCCCAGGGATGGGGACTCCACCACTGCCCTTCCTGGACAGGCCTTTCCAGGAAGAAATTTTTTCAATTTTAGCCTGAGCCTGCCCTGGCCCAGCCTTAGGCCGTTCCCTTTCCTCCTGTCCCTGTTCCCTGGAGCACAGCCCGACCCCCCCGGCTGTCCCCTCCTGTCAGGAGCTGTGCAGAGCCACAAGGTCCCCCCTGAGCCTCCTTTTCTCCAGGCTGAGCCCCTTCCCAGCTCCCTCAGAAATTCTCCAGCCCCTTCCCTGCTCAGTTCCCTGCCCTGGAGCAGCTCCAGCCCCTCCGTGTCCTTCTTGTCCTGAGGGGCCAGAGCTGCCCCCAGGATTGCTCTCCCAAACCCCAGGTGACAGGATGTCCTGAGGTGGAAGGACCCTCGGGACCATCCCATCCAACGCCTCAGGGAATGGCCCCTCCAGGACTGAACGAGGACCTTGGGGTTTTCAGCACCAGGCCCTGAGCAGCTGAGCCAGTGCTTGGGTACATGGTGGGAAGTGGGCAAACAGGACTTTTCCAGCCTTTCCCCTGGAAAATGGGGAGGAAGAAGCTTTGGTGTAATGTGGCCTCCAGGGCTGAGGACACGAGGGCCCACACATGGAGCTGAAGTCCCTCTGCCACATGGAGCTGGCCCAGTGGGACAGGGGAGAACCCTCGGGGAGCTGGAACCAATTGTACCTCAAGAATCATTTTGAGTATCCAGAGCAGGCAGAGCCAGAGTCCCACCCTGCACACAACAGGGCCTCTCCAAACCCCTCGGGGGTGAGAACCAGCCTGGGAATTACCCTACAAAACCCCACCAAGGCTCCAGGCTCAGGAGAAGGCTCTGGCTCCTGGCAGCAGAGGCAGGCAGGATTTCTGTGCTCCTGGGGCTGCCCTGCACTGCTGCAATCCCTGGCCTGATGAGAGGGAGCCCAGACTGAAGGGGAGATGCTCTGTGAAAAGCATGACCTGCCTGCAACAGGGTCAGCAAATTCCCAACATCAATATCCAGGCAGCACCTCCAGATTGTTTCCAAAGCTCATTATTTCAGGGAGCTGCTGTACATGTGAGAGGCACTCATTACCTGGGAGCCTCGTTACGTTTCCTGCTCTCTGACAAAAATTGGGCATTGCTTGGCTCCCTTAATTAATGCTCAGTGCACCGAGAGGGAGCAGTTGTGTTCACATCGGGGTTCTGCCGCTGCAGACGTGGCCACTGAAATCATCCTTCAGAGGAGCTATCAAAGGCCAAGCAGCCTCATCCCACGTGGCAATTAAAGATATTTTTCTCTGTTGGAGCAGAGGACTTCCACTGAAGGATCCAGCATGATGCCAGGCCGAGGTCAGGCACTGCTGGAGCAATCCTGCAGGACACTGTCACCTGATTGTACTGCTGTTGATGTTCTGTGTTGGGGCAGAGCCTGCTGCAATGGGGCCCTGTCACAGACAGTGATGATAAAAATAACAATGAATTAGCAACAATTACAAAAACAGGTCAAAGATTTATTTTTCCTTCAGCTTCAATATAATTCTTCTGTTCAGCTTGCCAAAAGTATTTCCTTTTCCGTGAGAAATTTTAGCTTCTCATGAAAGCATTAAGAGTTTTTAATTCTTTTTTTTTTTTTTTAAACCTGTCAGGATTTAAGAGGAGACTAAAAGAAAAAAAAAATCAAATTTCTTTGTTCAAAGACAGTGAATAAACTCCAACTGCAAATTACAAATAGCCCCTGGGAGTGAGGTCTAAGGAAGGGGAGTGGAAGTTGGGGTAATCGTGTTAAGCTCCTGGTGTGTCACTGAATCCTGCCGAGCTCTGAAAGGCAGGAGGCTCCTGAGCGCTCAAGGACAAACCTTTGTGAGCAGAAATTAGCTACTTCCAGGATCAGCTGTGCCACATCCCCACAGCCCAGACACAAAATCCCTGCACAGCAACGTGTGGGGGCTCTGCTGGAGAGTCCCAGTCTGGGAGGGAGATGGCACCAGTGCTCCCAGACAGGGGCATTCCCATATGGGAGCATTCCCAAGGCCTGACTGATCACTTTTCAGTGCTTGATTTTCTCTAGGAACAAGAAATAAACAATATTTATAGGGGAGGGAGAAAACTCTTCAACGACTTGACCCTCTGCAAGATTCAGGGAACTGCTGGGATGGTTTAACTGGTTTAACTGGTTAGATGATTTAACTGGTGGATGGTTTAACTGGTTAGAATGTTTAACTGGTGGATGGTTTAACTGGTTAGAATGTTTAATTGATTAGAATGTTTCACTGGTGGATGGTTTAAGTGATGGACGGTTTAACTGGTGGATGGTTTCACTGGTTAGAATGTTTAATTGGTTAGAATGTTTAAGTGGTGGATGGTTTAACTGGTTAGAGGTTTAAATGGTGGATTGTTTTAACTGGTAGATGGTTTAAATGGTGGATTGTTTTAACTGGTGGATGGTTTAACTGGTGGATGGTTTAACTGGTGGATTGTTTTAACTGGTGGATGGTTTAACTGGTGGATGGTTTAACTGGTGTATTGTTTTAACTGGTGGATGGTTTAACTGGTGGATTGGTTTAACTGGTGGATGGTTTCACTGGTGACAGTTTAACTGGTTGGAATTTTAACTGCTGGGATGGCTTTGGAGGATAAAGCTGCCCCAGAGCAGCAGGTCCTGGCTGGTTTCCCCTGGCTGTGCAGGAGCCCCAGGCAGAGCCCCCACTCCCAGCAGCTCCTTGAGAGCCCCTGCAGCGACCAGCCAGGGCTGCTCCTGTCCCCACCCTCAGCTGGAGCAGGGCACCCCCAGATCGCTGCAGCCCCTGGGGCTGTGCCCTCCTCTGCACCAGCAGAGCCCTCCCAGCTGCTGCAGGAAGGGAGAAGAGATGGGAGAGGGACGTGGAGAAGCAGCTTCAGCTCCTGCTCCATCCCTTTGCAGGCTCTGTCAGGGATAACAGCCCTGAATTTAGTGTAATTTACAGGAGCTGGGCTCTAATGGGTGGTGGGGGATCTTGAGCCTTCTTAGGAAAATCCTCTTAGGAGCAGCAGCTCCTTTAATAACCCGGCTGAGGCAGTGCCTCCCTATTTACATCTATTTGCATGTATTTGCATGCAGGCAGCTGAGAGAAACATCTCAAAAGCTCTGATGACTTCACATTTTTAAACCTGCCCATAATCTGAGGGGCTGGAGAGCAGCATTTTGGGGACGTGGGTTATTTCAGATGGAGATATTTACATCTATTTGCATGTATTTGCATGCAGGCAGCTGAGAGAAACATCTCAAAAGCTCTGATGACTTCACATTTTTAAACCTGCCCATAATCTGAGGGGCTGGAGAGCAGCATTTTGGGGACGTTGATTATTTCAGATGGAGAGGCGGGGTCTGGGAGGGAGCAGGATTCCTTGTCTGTTTTGGATGCTGCCCAAAGGATTTGGGGTTGGAGGGATCCTGAGTGGATCCTCTGAAAGCCTTGGGGCCACCAGTCCCCCTGAACTCTCTCTGTGCCTGTGATATCCAGGTTCTCACTGCCAGATGGGAAAGTTATGGAAAATGAAGGTGTCCAGCAGAAAAAGGAAAATAAAAAGAGCTTTGTCAAATCCTGCCAAGTGCTTCACCTTGGGAATGGCACCATCCAGGACAGGGAATGTGGGAGATCCCAGGGATCCATTCCCAGACTTTCCTGATGCTGCCCTACAAAATCCCAGACAAACAAACTGCTTTGGAAATGGAGTCTCCATTTGTGGGGAAATGGTGCCACTTCCCATTGGAACTGCTGGTTGAGGGAAGAGAAAATTCTGAATAATCACAGAGTGCGAGAATCATTGGAAAGGTTGGAGAAGCCCCCTGGGATCAGTCACTGAGTCCAACTGCCAAGGCCAGCACTGGCCATGTCCCCAAGTGCCACATCCACACGGCTTTTGAATCCCTCCAGAGACGGGGACTCCAGCACTGCCTGACCACCCTTTCCAGGAAGAATTTTTCCCTAATATCCAACCTAAACCTCCCCTGGGACAACTTGAGGCCTCTGCCTCTTGTCCTGTTTTGCCCTGGGGGCAGAGGCTGACCCGCACTTGGCTGCACCCTCCTGTCAGGGAGTTGTGAAGGGTAATACTAATACTAATACTAGTACTAATACTAATACTACTAATAATAGAACAGTCAATCAGGAACTGGGAGCATTTTCCATATTGGACATTGAGAGAGTTTGTTTCAACACAGCTCCATCACCTAAGCTCAATATTTTCAAATCTTCTCATTCTAATAGAGTAAAAATGTTCTTTAGATGATCCTAAACATTGTAATATGAAATGTGAAGGGTGAGACAATGTGAATTATGGGATAATAAAATTGATCCAGAGAAATGAAGCACAACAAGAACACAAGGGAAAAAAATTGCAGATTTACTGTCTTGGTACAACAGATTTAGGACAGCACTGAGATGAAACAATTCCACTTCCTACAGAAAATGCCACAGAAATTGGTGGATTTGCACAATCCTTCAGTCCTGCCATCCCTTTCCTCCCCAGTCCTTCTGAGCCAGCCCATCCTAGCTTAGTTTGGAAGCAGCTCACGGGAGCAATATCCTGTCCTCACCAGTGCTAGTCCCAGGCTGGTGGCTGAGTCCTTGGGGTGGCACCTTCAGTGCTCTTGAAGGACAAGGAGCAGCACCAGGGTCTCTGCTCATCCTCCCCCCATGCAGGTCAAAGCCCTTGCTGGAGACTCCTCTCTCTATTTCATTAATTCCCAGACATCTGCTCTGGGAATGTCAGAATGTTGGGATCTCCTGGAACGAGGCGATAAACAGAACTGACACGGAATTAATCCCCGAATCACCTGCAGAGCCAATATCCCGTGTCTGAGTGTTACCATGGCTGCAGCCCTTCAGAGGCACCTTCAGCCCCTGCCTCCACCCAAAGCAGGAAATAAAATCCAAAATGGAAGGAAAAAATAACTGGAATCATGTCAGGAAGAGTGCGTGTCCTCCCTGCTGCTGCCGGGCTGTGCCTGGCATGGGCGGCGAGCTGATTCCAGCTAATTATTTTTGTGTTTATATTTATTGGCTGTGATTAGTTATGCAACAAAGACTGTGGGAGAACAAATCATATCAGTGCAGTTAATTGGAGATAACACGAGCAGCAGTGAAAGCCCTAATTTTGATATTTTCCGCATGAAAAGGAGACCTGATCCTGCTGGTTGTTAATCAATAAAGGGTTGGTGAGGTCTCCATCAGAGGGGATGAGCCCAGAGGGCTGGAAAGCAGCACACTGGATGAGTTTCTCCTGATTCTTCCTTTGCTTTTTAAATAAATCTACTGGAAGTCATGGATTTTGGTGGAGTAAAGCTGGGGTTGGGGTGGTGCTGCTGAGCTGATCTTGCAGAAAATGAAACATCTGGGCTTTATTCCTTGGAAGTCAAAGCTGGTGTGAGGCCACCCGGCCATAAATTTTAGGAATTGGATATGACCTTTTCTGTTCCTCTCTAGACCACCAGAAATGTCAACTTCCCAAACCCTTCAAGCTCAGCTGGGCAGATCCCAGCAAGGTAAGGGCATGAAATGAGCCTGTCAGGGAATCCACCTCCTGTCAAGAATCCATCTCCTGTCAGGAATCCCCCTCCTGTCAGGAATCCACCCCCTGTCGGGAATCCATCTCCTGTCAGGAATCCATCTCCTGTCAGGAATCCCCTCCTGTCAGGAATCCCCTCCTGTCAGGAATCCATCTCCTGTCAGGAATCCATCTCCTGTTGGGAATCCATCTCTCCTGTTGGGAATCCATCTCCTGTCAGGAATCCATCTCCTGTCAGGAATGCCCCTCCTGTCACAGCTCCTGCCTCCTCCCCTTTCCCTGCAGAAATCCGCGTGCTGCCAGTGCCTCCGTGGGGACCGGTCCCTGCTGTCCCTGCTCCTCCTGTCCAGCGCCTCTCCAGCCCCAGGATGTGCTGCCAACACCTCCTGCTCCCTGCTCGCATCCCCAGCCCCGCTCTGGACCAGGGCACATCTCCCATCTCCATTCCTGGTGTGGAATCAGCCCCTGGAGCCTTGTCCAAGGTCTGGCAGGGTCTGAGGCAGCTGCAGGTGCCAGCAGATGCCTGGTGTCACACCTGGGCTGGGACTCACCTGGCAGCCGGCAAGGGACAGGTGAGGTGTCACACCCCAGAGGCTCCAGGCTCTTCTCCCCCACGCTGAAGGAGCTGAGAGTGCCCAGCTCTGATTCAGAGCTCTTTGTTTGTGGTGGGAGGTGAGCAGCTCTTTGTTTGTGGTGGGAGGTGAGGAACCCGAGCTCTGCTACTCCCTCGTGCTCTGGGCTGGCCCAGGGAGCTCAGGTCCATCATCCAGCGCCTCAGTGCCCCCGTCCTGTGAACCACCGAGCCTCTGGAGGGGTTGGAGGGAGATCTGGGCTGGATGCAGCATTCCAGGATGGCAGGATGAGAGAGAACAGCCCCAAGCCACAGCAGGGGAGATTTAGATGAGATAATGGGAATATTCCTTCATGGAAAGGGTGGCCAGGCACTGGAACAGTGGCAGTGGTGGAGTCACCGCTGCGGAGGGTGTGGCTGTGGCACTCGGGACCTGCCTTAGGGGTGACCATGGTGGTGCTGCTGCTGGTCCACAGTTGGACTCAATGACCTCAAAGTGTCAAAAATAGATTTGTAGAAAATTCTCAATGCCTTACAATGTATTGTAATTAAAAACAGTTACCTTCTAATTGTAATAACGTGAATTATAACATTTATATTATCTCACCCTTCACATAAGACTAAAAATAAAAGTTTTTAAAGCACCTCTCAGTTACTCCATCTCTAAGTTAAAAAAACCCCATAATTCAACATCAAAGGTCTTGTCCAACCTGGAGCATTCCCTGACTGTGATCCCCTCTGCTGCCCATGGCAGCCTCCTGACTCTAACAGGAACACAAAGCCCTCCAGCCCTGCCCTTCATGCCTCCAGTGCTCCTCCTTTGCCTGTTCCTGGAGCCCAGGCCCAGCTAATTGGTGTTAATTGGACTTGTACAGGTATTTTCCTCCCCTCCACGTGCCCTGCTCCTTCTGTGAGCTCCAGCTGGCTTGTGATCCCCTACAGCAGCCCCAGCCTGTGGAACAGGAGACTGAGGATGCAGAACATGTGGAGGAGTTGCCTTTTTATCCCACTTGCTCTTTAGGAACTTTATGTATTTAGGTAATTTTGAAGGCTCGCTGAGCCAGGATCAGAATTCCCTTTGATTGATTGATTGATTTAGCAAGGAAAACCCACCTGGGAGCCTGGCTGTGGCACCATAACAATAGGATTTCCCCTCCCCTTTTCCAGCCCCAGGGGATGTTTCGGAGGTAAAAAACAAGGGAAGGTGTTTGTCCTTGGGGCTCTGCTCTGGGTGACATTTGTGGTTTGGTCCGGGGGGTTTGAGCTGCAAGTCCAAGGGGGGGGAGCCAGGAGGGGATTTGTCTTTAGGGTGTTTGTCTTTGAGAGACTGAAAATGCTCTGTTCAAACTCCTCTTCTTTTTTCCTTAGAGCAGGCTTGGGGATGATGCCTTGAGAGGCTGCCTGGAACATAGGCTGGACAGTGTTAAAGGAATAAAGTAGGGATTTATTAAAAGGCTTCCTTCAAAGGACACACCTTGGGCAGTACAAAGCCCAGCTGAGGGTACACCCAAGATGGACGGTGGGTCACGAGTTTTCACACTTCTGTAAGTTTTGGTCCATTTCCATATTGGGGTTAATTGTCCAATGACAGTCCCACCCTCCCAGTTTGCTCTCCTCAGTTCACTGTTGTTTGCACTTTTGGGCCTGAAGCTGCAGCGGTGTCCTTGGTTCTGGGGCTGGAAAAGGATTGTTCTGTCTGACTGAACTGTGAGGAGAACTTGCTGACACTTTATATGAAGTTCAGAGTTACACACTAATGCAGGACAGAATCTGGAAAATACGAAAGCTAAAACTTAAGGCATCAGGGAGAGCACCCTCCTTTCCCACAGGGATGAGGGAATAGGATCCAGGAACCTCTTGAGGTCCCAGGGAAGGTGAGGTCACCTGGGGAGGGGTGGCCTCTGCCCTGCAAGGTCACACCACCCACTGCTGCTTTGACAGCTCAGGAAACACAAACCCCAAGGGTTTGGGAGGCTTTGATTACTAAGGGAGTTGATAAGGGCTGTATTCTGCCAGGGGAGACCTTGTTTTCCCCTGCAGGGCCAGCAGGAGCTTTTGTCTTTGCAGGGGATTAGCCCAACTGGAGATTGCTGGACCAGAGATCAGAACCCAAGCACACAAATCCCCTCACCTTGAAAAGTTCCCTGCTTTAGCTCTGTCCAAAGGATATTTTGCTTGGGTGCTTCCATCTTTAAAACACTAAACTCCTCCACAGCCAAGCTTTAATGTCATGTGGGAGTTTGCTTTCTTTGAGGAGTGGGAAATGCCACACATGGTGGCATATGCAGAGCCCTGAGTCACCAGGGAGAAAATAAACATGGTTTGATCCACGTGTGTCTGTTTCCTGGGAGAGAGGTGCCAGGGGATGCTTGCTTGGGTAAGTGTTGCAAGCCAGCACCACCTGAGAGGGAAATAAATAAAAAATTATCTGAAAATTAACCTGGAGCTGGGCTTCCTATGAGAAAATGGAGGTTTGGTCTCAGGATCTCCTCTGGTCAAGCTGACCCCGAGATGTATTAAAAGTCTCTTTTCCCCAAGCCAGCTGTCGAAGAAGGAGTCAGAAGTCTTCAGCTGTTGTTATCAAGGTTGTTTATTATTTCTTATCTAAAACATTTTCTGTCTGGCCTGCTGAGGTCTGTTCAGAGGTCAGTCTGAGGCACACTGCTCTCCCACAGGGCTGGTGTTGTCTTTTTTACTGTAACCTATGTATTCGATATTTACAGCTATGTTCCAATACCTATCACCTATGTTAGACAGTGACTTTCTACTCTACACCAATCCCAAAGTGCCACCATCACCAAGAAGATGGAGGCTAGGAAGAAGAAGGAAGAAGGACAGGACAATGCCCAAATCCCTCCATCTTGTCCCCTAGACCCCCATAGTAAAATTCTTCAAAATTTCACCTTTCACCCTGTGACAACTACTGTTATGCTACTTAAACTTTTGTGACTTGTAATTCTTCATATAAAGTTGGTAATTTGCTCCATGGGTTAAGATCGAAATTCCAAGTGTCTTTGGCTTCCTGCCAGGGTCTCCAAGCCCCTGGCAGGGCTTCAAAGCCCCCTGGCTGGGGCTTGGATCATCCAGGACCGTCAGAGGGACGTCCTGGGCTCTGACAGCTCCAGCCTGGCCTTGGACACTCCCAGGGATGGGGCAGCCCCAGGTTCCCTGGGAGGAGCAGGATCCCTGTCAGATCCACGTGTGACTCCAGGAGCTGCAGCCCCAGCATGCCTCCAGCAGCTCGGAAATGAACTTTGGAAGAACAAAAGCAGGACATAAATGGCCAGCTTTGAGGCAGGCAGGGATGTCTCCCTGCTGGGCTCACAGGGATGAGGCTCTGCTCTGTCCTGGGTGTCTCTGAATCAAGGGGGGCTGTCCCCCTCAAAGGCTCCTCCTGCTTCAAACCCAGGCTCAGGAAAGGAATCACTCAGGGACTTTGGAGAGCAGGAAATCAGACTCAGTGTTGGAATTGTGTTTCTCTCTGGCCCTAAAATCCGTTAATCTGTGCAATAATTGCCAGAGTTTACTGGTTTCCATGACTCTTTGATGGCAGGTAAGTAATCTGTCTGTCTCCTGTGGCTGAGCTGCCCTGGAAGAGTTTCCTCTTAGCAGGAATTGTTAAAAACCAAAATCGATCCAGCAGAACCAAAGACAATTCTTAAACAGATCTCTGTTTAGTTGTTTGATGTTTTGTGTACTTGTTCAATGGATTCTGGCTGTCAGACTCCTCAGCATCCTTCCAGGGCTGGGCCTGGGAATGCTGGGATGTGGAGAAACACCAGGAATTATTGGACTTCATGGCAAGCCCTCACCTCCCTCTCACTCAGTGACTGCTGAAAATCCTGGACACACCCCAAGCTCTGTCTTAATCAAGGCTGGAGAGTAAAATTAGAAAGCTGATTTGACTCTATGTTCCCAGAAATGCCAGATCATGTAGAAGAGAAGGGATTTAAAATTTTTTTTACAGGAAATCATCCTTCTCCTGCCAGGAATTGGTGCTGTCAGGCTCTGCTGAGGGAGCTTCCCAACACCTGGGTGCATTTCCTGGGTGTAAATGCTGCAGAAACGCTGAAAAGGCTCTGGAAGTACCAGGGAATTATTTCTCTCTCTAGCACAGGACCCTCCCACCACCCTGAAATGCCCCTCTGTGTTTGGCAGGTTTTAGAGGAGCTGTTCCCCTCCTGTGCTCCCAGCCTGCTCCTTCCTCCTGCCAAGACCTGCGTGTTTTGTCTTCCCCGTTATCGCTGCAGAAACTCAAACATGATATTAGTTTAATTAGAGATCAGCTCCTTTTATGGCATGCAAATGCCCTGTCTGACTAAATCCCCTTCTGAAGTTGGCAGATGCAAATTAAATCCTGTGCACTGAAGTGTAATTTGGCTCTGAACACTCTTCAAGGCCCTCAGTGATTGAGGGGGTGGAGGGGAATTAGTCTTAAGCTGCATTTGTTGCTTTCTCCTCCCTTAATTTGTTTATCTGAACGCTACTGAAGCAATATGGGATGGAGACAAATTGCCAAGTGACACACGAGCGAGAGCCAAGGTTTCACTGCTGGGTTCTGGAGCTGGAAATAACCAAGGTCCAGTGTACCTGAAATAATGGTAAATACTGGGCCATCTGCCACTCCTGGCCCTGTGCTCCCAGTGCCCAGCAGGCTGGGAATGGCCAGGCTGGCACTCAGGGCTGCAGGGCCAGCCTGGGGCCATTCCAGGCACACACAGACCTCCCTTACCAGGGAAAAATCTCCTCTTGAGCTGCTGCGTTCCCGTCGTGAAGGGTGACCCTGCAGTCCCCATTCTGCTGGGGCTGGCCCTGCACTGAGCTGGTTCTTCCACACCCCCTCCTTCTTGGGGCTCAGGGAGGGCTGCAGTCACTTTGTTTGGGATTACAGAGGAAGTGTCACACTGAGGGTCTGCAGGAGACTGTCCCACAAGGAGAGGCTGAGAGAGCTGGGATTGTTCAGCCTGGAGAAGAAAAAGCTTTGGGGTCACCTCATTTTGGGCTTGCAGTGCCTGAAGGAGCCACAAGAAAAATGGAGAGGGACTGGGAACAAGGATGGAGGGACAGGACACAGGGAATGGCTCCCACTGCCAGAGGGCAGGGCTGGATGGGATCTTGGCAATTGGGAATTGTTCCCTGGCAGGCTGGGGAGGGGCTGGGCTGGAATTGCCAGAGCAGCTGTGGCTGCCCCTGGATCCCTGGCAGTGCCCAAGGCCAGGCTGGACATTGGGGCTGGGAGCACCTGGGACACTGGGAGGTGTCCCTGCCATGGCAGGGGTGGCACTGGATGGGATTTCAGGTCCCTTCCACCCCAAACCCTTCTGTGATTGTTTTACTTTATGATCCTGGTATTGCCACAGAGGTTTTCCCACAGCGCAGTGAGCAGGCCCCCCTTGCAGAGTCCCCCTTTCCTTCATTCCTTGGGAGCAGCTGTGTGGGACTGTGCAGGCTGATCCCAGGAGGGAAATGTGCTCCCAGATCCTTCAGCCCCATCCATCCTCTCACTCCACACACTGCAATTGAAGCCAGAAGTGCTTTGAGGCAGCCCCAGCAGATTAATTACAGCCCATAATCAGCATTTTTCTTCATTGCTCTCAGCTCAGGCAGCGAGGCAGCCCAAGTTGTTTTAGTTTTCCTCTCTGTGCCGTTTGCCCAGCTCTGTTTGCTGCCCCCTCTCACTGCCTCTGGGGTTTATTCTGCACTCAGAGCCGGTGTTCGCCCTGCAGCAGTGTCTGATCACACCAGTGCTCCTGTGCCACCTCCCCACACGCCTTTCATCCACTACCTGCAGCTGTTTCTTCACAAGGAGCGATTTTAGAGCCTCCCCTGTGCTATTCTGCAGGAATGAATCAAGCGGGGGATCTGGAGGTAGCAGCACTCCAATCCCTGCGCTTGTGCTGAGCAGCTGAGCAAATAAGTGCCTTTCAATTACAGGCTCGTGCAGACACTCTCTGCTTATGTTTTATAACAATGATTTGGGATCAAGAGGTTTGCAGCTAAAGGGATAAACATTTAGCCCAGATAAGCAGATTTGTAGAAATTATTGTTATCCTGAGCTGGTTGGATTCATTAGGTCTCAGTCGCGGCCGGCTCTGAAATCTGACGGGGATAAATTTATCCCACCGAAGTGAAATCTGCTCAGGGATGAGTCTGAATTAGGGTATATTCATAATAGCATTTCTTTCTGGTGTTTAACATGGCAAAAATAGCCAGGGCAGAGAAATTATTTTCTTCCCCAGCCTCCCTTCCCTCAAAAAAACATTGGAGGGGGGATTTTGGGTGCTGCTAGCAGCATGAAGTGGGGAGGAAGGATTTGGAACAGAAGTTAAATGAGATCCTGGACATTTACCTGTGAGGGACAGCAGGAAAAGAGATTTATAAATCCATGGGTGATGCTGATCCCAAAGCACTCGGATTGCCAGGGCATTTTGGGAACAGCTTTACTCCTTTGCTGCACCCCATGTTTGCATAGAGACCTCTGACCCTCCAGAGCTCCTGTCTGTTGTTTGAGGGGTCTGTCTTTGGAATTCTGACTGGCAGCTGTTCTTGTTTACAGCTCTTTATGTGCTCCTTCCTTCCTTCCTTCCTTCCTTCCTTCCTTCCTTCCTTCCTTCCTTCCCTCCTTCCCTCCTTCCCTCCTTCCCTCCTTCCCTCCTTCCCTCCTCCTCTTTTCCCAGTAATGTTTTTGCCTGGAGGAGCATTATTTTGGGAGAGGGGTGAGATTTACCCACTGCGGGGGGTGCCAGGTACCTGGGCAGAAAGCCATCTGGAAAATCCTCATCCATCACTCTGCTCCCATCCTTCAATCAGGATGGGCCAGAGGAGCAGGCCTCTGGAATAAAGCACAGCCAAGGGTGGGCAGCAAAGCACACACTTATCCCAGGATTAGTGCCAGGAACAGGGCAGATCCATCACGGTTATGGCGTGTTCTCCTCGTGGTTACTGGATGGATAATGCCCCAATCAATAACTGACGAGAGGGGAGAGCAGAAAGGCTTTGATTTAAGGTTTGCCTAGGCTCTGTAGAGAAGCAAGATTTATTGCAACATAAAAATCCCAAATTTAGCCTCTGGCTTAATAGGCATTGGTGCCTGTGCTAATATGGGCTGGAATTTGCTGTGCATCCCAATCCAAGGACACCACATCCATGTGTCTGCCCAGCCATGGGCTGGAGTCAGCCAGGGAGGCACAGCCCAGTCCTGACTGGGGATAACCTGATTTTCTTTATTTCAACAAATGTTTGGAATCCAGCAGGGGTTTGCAAACAACCCTTGGTGTCAGCACGGGGATCCCAGGGCCTGCTCTGCATTTCTGGGAGTTCAGGGAATTACATCCAGGGCTCCAAAACACCTCTGGAAGATCCAGAGCTGACAAGAATTGCTGGATGCTTCTGTTTGCCCTCTGCTCTTGCCTTGGAAACATCAAATTATGGAACCACAGAGGACATTTCTGTCTCTCTTGCCTTCCTGGATCCATCAGATCCTGGAGAGCTCCTGTGAGCTCCTGGGGCCCTGCACAAAACTCACACCCAGGTCTCTTGTTTTGCCACAGCTCCTGTCCATGTGCTGCTGGAATGATGCTGTGGCGAGAGAAGGAAATGATCAGCTCACAATAAAACTGTTTTCCAGAGGCTGAGCAGAGCCTTTAAGATTTGGGCCTTTTTTCTGCACAATCAACTAAAGCTGGAGAAAACCAAGCAGAGCCTTTAAGTCCAGCTCCTAATCCCTGTTCCTGGCTGAAAAAGGGTGAAAAGCTGGAAATGTTAAATAATTCCAACCTCGGTTACAGCAAATCCTGACACAGCACACAGCACCGGGAGTTTTGGGGCTGATTTCGGCAGATTTATCCAGAGAGGGAACTGCCCCAGAGCCAGGTGTGCTCTCAGCTCAGGGCACCTCTGCTCCAACCTTTTCCCTTATTCCCAATGGATCAGCTGAACCTGCAGAGTTTGACCCAAATTCACAGTTCTGAGCTTTCTGGTACTTTGAAGTTCTAGTCAGGTCAAAGGAAAGCACAAGGTGACAGCCCTGAGGGTATTGAGACACTCGGATTCCCAACATCCATCACAGCTCCAGGAAAAATGTGTGGAGACCAGCACTATGCATTCCCTTTTTACAGGAAAATCACCAACCAGCTTGCCCTCAGCCCTCTGTCCTCCATGGACAATTCACATCCTCCTAAATCCCTGCAGGTCTGGCTCAGAGAGAGGAATAGGCTCCAGCACAGAGGGAAATCCTCGGCTTTATCACATGCAGACCACAGAAATATTCTGGCAAGATCCCAACATTTCCTCCCTCCTTGCACAGGACACAGGAGTGAATTTTGTCCTTCTGACCTAGCACACCTTGGCCAAAGAGGAGACTGATGTGGTCCAGCCTGGGAATTACTCCATCAGTGACCTCATCCATGGAGGAAATACCGAAATAATCACCTGAATAATTCCTGGGACATCTTGTGGCCTTCAGCTCCACTGCCCCCAGCATTCATTGGCCTGGAATTTATGTCCCCAACCTGTGCAAGGTGAGCCCAGACCTTCAGAGCTGTCATTTAGCAGCTTTTGATAACAAATTTGTGAAAGTCCAGGTGAAAATTCACAAGGCAGAAAGAAGTCTCAGACAAAATGAGAGACTTGGCTGGAATTTACTCCCATTCTACTAGCAAAATCAAATATATCCACAAAGGAAAATGTTCTTTGTATCCCCCTGGGCCGCTGACAGATCCTTCACAACCACACAAATCATCTCATTTTAAGATCCTTCACAAGACAGGTCAGCTCATTTCTCCTCCCAGAAAACATCAGATGTTTCAGGAGTGGATTGTTCTGTTGATAATTTCTCTTAAATGAGTCCCAATCTAATTCCGGAGCTTGTTATCCAGAGTTAATCCCCGGCTCCCACCTCTCCAGGCTTGGAAAGAAATGTTGATCTCAACCTTGGTGCTGAACCTTTGTGTTCAGCCTCCTAAAAATTCAGCTCAGAGAAGACAAAGCTTCACCAGCATTGCTGAGGTCAGAAATGAATGAATATTTAGGGCAACAATGGCTGCATTTCCAGCCTTTCACAGCTCCAGAAGCAAAACACGAGAGTTTTCTGGGAATTGAACCAACCAGATATCCCCACTGGACACTGCTCTGGTACTGGCACAAGAGTCCTTTCAGTAATCTCCCTCCTAATTAATTTTCTTCCTATCGCAGAAGCCATTTCAGACACTGGGAAGAAAAAACACCTTTTTCTTGGGATGTCAGTCTGTCTCATCCAAAGGCAGTTCCCAAAGGAGAAGTCACCTGGGACATCTCTCCTGGGCCATTCCCAGCAGCTCCCTGTGTCCTCCTGCAGGGCCAGGGATAACCATGGGGGGTTTTCCATGCCAGTTCAGAGCAGCCATTCCTTGGAACAACAGAAGCCAGCAGATAAACAGGAGCAAAGTACATGTGGAGTTTGGGAAACACATGAGCAAAGGACTAGAATCCATCCATCCATTTCTGTGGAAAACAGCGTTAAAATGGCTGAGCCCTAAATGAGTCTGAATGAAAGGGATTTATCTCCTCACCCAGCCCAGGCAGACACTTTATCAGTGGGGATGCTTTGCTGGAGATGACCCTGCCTGAGCCCCTTCTGTTCTTCCAGCATCTGAAAGAAAATTTCTCACTGCTGCTGTGGGTGGTGGAGCTGCCTGGGGAGGGTGAGCTGAGGGCTGGAGGGTCTCTGCAGAGCTCCTGGAGCACCATGGTGCCACATGGAGAGAGCCTGACCTGGAGATGTGGAGCCCCAGCAGGGTGGTACCAATCCCCTGCGTCCTCCTCTCTTCACCTGGCTGAGTCCTTCTGTTCCCACAGGGTCTTTACCAGGAGAAACCATCCCTTAAATTGGGCCAGCACTGAAATAAACCCTTCTGGTCACAGAACCACAGAAACATTAAAGCTGGGAGGGATTTCCAGGATCACTGAGTCCAAGCTGTGCCCGATGCCCACCTTGTCCCCAGCCCAGAGCACTCAGTGCCACATCCAGGAATTCCTTGGACACCCCCAGGGATGGGCACTCCAAACCTCCCTGGGCAGTTCCAATACCTGATCCCCCTTTCCATGGGGGAATTCCTGCTGGTGCCCACCCTGAGCCTGCCCTGGCCCAGCCTGAGGCCGTTCCCTCTCCTCCTGTCCCTGTTCCCTGGAGCACAGCCTGACCCCTCCGGCTGTCCCCTCCTGTCAGGAGTTGTGCAGAGCCACAAGGTCCCCCCTGATCCCCCTTTTCTCCAGGCTGAGCCCCTTCCCAGCTCCCTCAGCCTCTCCTGGGGTGGGTCACCAAGCCCTTGCCGAAGAGCCCACATGAGGTTTATGGGATGAAAAGTCTGCCCAGGGACTGCCAATTCCTCCCCAGCACTTTGGGCTCATCTGTTGCTTTGCAAGGACAGAGGGATCACCCAGCTCAGGAGACTGGCACAAAGTGATGGGGCTGGGGGAGAGGAATCCAAACCAGCCCCTCACTCTGCATCTCCCTTTGAACAGCAGCATTTCAAACATGGCTCCTGACACGGCACCATCACAAGACATGGATTGGCTTTTCCCAGTGTCCTAGGTTACAATATAAAAATGTATTCTATTCCCATCCTCAAGAGCTGCTGAAAGCAGGATGGGTGTCATTTTTTTCCTTATCTCCTGTTAATGGGCCTGTCAATGTCTTGCCCCACGGCTCAGAGATCACTCCCTGCAGGAGCCATTTCTGCTGAGGAAATGGACCCAGCCCTGACTCAGAACGACATCCGCCCCCTATGAGATGCTCCACCCAGGGGGGAGGAGCTAAGCATTCCCACCTGGATATAATCTGGGGTTTGGGACACAACAAGCAGTCTTTCCACTGGATTCCCAGATGAATGGTTGTCTTTTCCACTGGATCTTCAGAGGAAGACTACACCCTTTCTACAGGATCCCTGCTTCAACAAAACCACATCTGCCACTCCAGGAAGACTGCAGCCACCAATCCAACCGGACTGCTACCAACACCCTGACCAACAGTGTGCCAGATTGTATTCTGACTTTGTCAGTGGTTTTTCTTTTGTATGATTACATGTATTTTGGTTTTCTTTTCCTAATAAATTCTATTTCTGATTTGGAGTCTCTCACTGGTTTTGCTTTCAAACCAGAACACCCAGCCAGCTGAGAGCTCACAAAATGCTGGATGGAGCTGGAGAACACCTTCAGGTATGGGGGGATTGCCCTGGACACAGCCAGGGCTGAGGGCTCAAACCAGGCTCTGGCAATGCAGGACACTCTTTTCCCCATGCCACAGAAATGCCCTGATTTCCTTTCTTTCTGATGGGCACCCCTGGGCTGTAATTTGGCCATTTCATTTCCAAGATTCAAGCACTTGATGAGTCTTTCTTTTACAGGGCCAAAAATGGCAAAAGAGAAAACAACAGGATTTTGCTCACAGAATTCAAAGATGCAAAGCAAATAAACCCCCAAGAATGATGAGAGGGATCAATCAGTAATAAATACAGCCTGAGGGTTGGAAACTTTGGGATGCAGTGGAGCTGGGAAAGGAGGAGGTTGAAAAGAGTTCTCTGAGCTTGACATCTGGTCAGACAGAAACATTCTGATATTCGTGGGATGAAGTTCCCTCTTCACAGGGGACAAGAATAAATTCCCTCAGTGTCTAACATGCACATCCATTCTCAGAGCTACACCCTATCCTATCAGAGGGTTTAAAATGGGATTTTAGTGAGGTTTTTCCACCTTATTTTAATCTTGTGCTGTTGGTGTGGATGAAGGAGCTCCAGAACTGTGTAAATCAGTGTAAATAGCTGTGATCTTGCTGAACAGAACTGAGTTACACCATTCTCCCCAGTAATAAACCTCCCCTCCAGCTCAGCCTGGCAAAGGGCACCGCTGAGTCCTGGGAGCCCTGACCTGTGCTCCCAGCAGGAATGTTCCTCATTTATTAAGCTTATTCCGCAGAAATGCCTAAAATTGAGTTATGTGCTGAAAATCAGGAGTTCCACTTTGAAACAGGACCATGGAGGTTGTACCTTCCCTGAATCCTGGAACAAAGCCCTTTTTTTTTGCTGGATTTCAACATGCAGATGTGGCACGTCCCTGTTATTTCTCCAGCTGCAACAGGAAAATACCAGGAGGTGAATTTTTATTTTTTTTAATTACTTTTTTATTGGCATTTTCATTTTTTAAAAGATAAACATCATCTGGTTCCCATTACTCAGGCAGCCACACAGGAAATGGTAATCAGTTCTGTTGATATTATTTTCCTCCAAGGGATTCCCAAAGAAAATATTTATGTAGGAATTAAGGGATTGGTGCAGTCCCTTGGGCTGGGGCGCAGGGCAAGAGCAGAACGAGGGGCAGGAGGGTGGGACCTGCAGCACGCCAAGGGCAGGGACAGGGCATCACCCAGGGCACGGGGGGACTCTGAGTGAATGCCCCCGTGCAGGTCAGGAAGGGGATGTGTTCCAAGAGCTATCCCTTGGGGCAGCTGGAGGTCACTGTGCTGAGGAGGGAGAGATTGAGCTTTCCCTTCTCCCCCTGAGCCCCCTGGTCCCTGGGGCTGCTGCTGCAGGTGGGGGCCACTGCCCTCACCCAGGAATTCTCCTGGAAGCAGGAGGGAGCCCAGGCCTTGGGCTCTGGCTGCTGTGTCCATGAATCACCTTCATGGAAACCTCTGGGTCAGGAGAGTAATCAAATAAGGGAGGACGAGCCCACGCTGCCTCTTGGCACTTTCCACCTTTGCAGTCATTTTCTCCTTCCTTCCCACGGAATCAGCTCCCTTTGGCCTGACCTTGCCAGTGACAGCTCTGCTCAGCCTGGAGAAATTGAGATTATTTGTCCCCCTCCACATCTCTGCCTCTGCTCTCCCCATGTTCCTTGGGTCGGCGTGCTCCCAGCCCGGAGCTCCCTAATTGCATTCCAGCAGAGACAAACCTCCTGACTAAAACTGCATCCTGAGCCTGCCCGAGCACAGCACAGGTGTCAGGGCCCCTGGAACTGCAAACTCAATCTTCCTGATGGATTCCACTGGGGCTCTGCTCCGCCACCCCCGCCCGCCTGCCCCTCCTCCCCTGCTCCCCCCAGCAATCTCCTCATTGCTTAAAAATATTCAGCGAGGCTACATCAAAGCGAATATTGTGTTATTGTTGCCAGGGGTGACATTAGATGAGAATTATATGAAACAATAAGGGCACTGGAGTATAATCCATTTGACACTTGGAACATGTTCCCCGTGCTCCGTGCTCCTCACAACGCTCACCAACAGAACCGTCTTCATTTTCAGCACAATATTTGTGTGTGAGGAGATTTGTCTCCCTTTATTCTTCTGTCTGGTCATTCTCTGCAGGAATTAGGAGGCTGTGGACCTGTTCAAGCACCAATTTTTCTGTTTGTACCCACAGGAAGGAGGGCAGTGGATTGGTGTCAGCACAAGGCTGGTCCTGCCGTGGGCCAAGTGCTTGGTACCCTTAAGATCCGAGAAGGGTTTGGGTGGGAAAGGACCTGAAATCCCATCCCATCCCCTGCCCTGGCAGGGACACCTCCCACTGTCCCAGGTGCTCCCAGCCCCAATGTCCAGCCTGGCCTTGGGCACTGCCAGGGATCCAGGGGCAGCCACAGCTGCTCTGGCAATTCCAGCCCAGCCCCTCCCCGCCCTGCCAGGGAACAATTCCCAATTCCCAAGATCCCATCCAGCCCTGAGGAAGCCATTCCCTGTGTCCTGATCTCTATTCTAAATCTGCCCTTGGATTTCTTTTGTGCCACCCAGGCCACAGCCACCAAACTCCTCTGAATCTCTGAAGGCTTCAGTAAGACGTTCAGTTTCACGGCCAGAGCTCATCCGGCATTTTGTGATTCCCCTCTGCAGCCCTGTTATCCTGTTTGCACAGGAGGCAGAGCTCCTCCCCAGGGGCTGCTGCTGATGTGGGCACTGAGCCTTGCTCCCTCCTCAATTCCGCGTCACTTGTGGCTCTATCCCAATACACAAAGCCTGACAATTCCCGGGATCAAAGCCTCCTTCAAACAACCTCCCCAGGTTCACCCAGGCAGTGACTCAGCTCCCATGTTCCTGTCTCCACACAACAGAGCCACAGCACACACAGAGAAGCTGCTCCTCCCAGTAATGGCCATATCCCAATTATCTCAATTACTGATTCCACAGGACCAGCTCCTCTGTCTGCCAGATCCCCCACACACAACATCCCTCCCTCACATCCATCTGCTCAGCCCTGGCAGCTGATGTGGTTTTCCATTCAGCCCTGACATCCCTGTGCACCAGCAAATCACTTTTCACCTGGAAAAGGTGGGATATTGCACTGGGAAGAGGTAAATCCAGGACAAAGAGCATGGGCTGGGATGTGCAGAGGGTTTAAAGCACTTGGGGTTAATTTTGGTGAGAGTTGGAGGCTTTTGGTAACTTGGGTTTGAGACAGAGCAAAATGTGGGGACTCTGATCAGAAAGGGCAAACTGACATTGCAAGGTTCCAACAGCAAAGTCTTCAGCATAACTGCATAAAAATGTGTTTATCCCACATAATCCTCCTGCTCTGTGTTATTTTCACTTCAGGAATCATTATCTTGCCCTCTGAGCTGCTTGCTGGGAATTATTTCCTATGAGAACTCTGCATCCATGCTGAAGCCCCAGCCCGGGTTTGTTTGAAGTTTCCTGAGCGTTTGTGAACTTGCTGGAGTGTTTAAGGTGGTTTGTGGGGCTCACACGAGCACAGGTGAGCCTGCCTGGGCTCTGCTTTATATTCCAGGCTCGTTCCTGCTCCAGTCTCAAAGCAAAGCTGGTGGAACATAAACCTCCCCGAACGGCCCGTGACTGAAACCTCTGCCAAAACTTCTGCAGAATGGAGCAGAGAGGTCTCTGCACCGGCAGTGTTCCCAACCTGCCAGGCAGTGATCCTGCTGCAGCTTCTCAGGATGGGAAAAGCTTTGGTTGTTTGGGATGGGCTTTAATTTCCTTCAGAGTGAGCAGCAGGAGTTTGGGAATTGTGTGCCCTGCTCTCCTGGCTCAGCAGCTCCGGCTGCTCTGCTCCCTCTGGCCAGCAGCCCCAGCACCAAGGTAAACCCAGCCTGGCTGAGTGACCCTGCACAGGAAATGCTACACACAGGGCAAAGGGTGTAAAGAAGAAAATGGCAAAATAAAAAATCCTTCTGCCAACAAGATCAACAGTTCATGGGTGGGGAAGGACCCAGGGTGACTGGAAGATTGTAACTTTTTCTCCCAGTTTGGAGATGTGCTTATGTGGCTCCTTCCCTGTCAGCAGCGCCAGAATGACAAATCAGAGCTGGTCCAGGTCAGAGGGGTTAGAAGGGACCTTAAAGATCAGCTCAGCTCATGCTAAAGCTCACCCCTGCCATGGCAAGGACACCTCCCACTGTCCCAGGTGCTCCCAGCCCCAATGTCCAGCCTGGCCTTGGGCACTGCCAGGGATCCAGGGGCAGCCACAGCTGCTCTGGCAATTCCAGCCCAGCCCCTCCCCAGCCTGCCAGGGAACAATTCCCAATTGCCAAGATCCCATCCAGCCCTGCCCTCTGGCAGTGGGAGCCATTCCCTGTGTCCTGTCCCTCCATCCTTGTCCCCAGTCCCTCTGCAGCTCTCCTGGAGCCCCTTCAGGCCCTGCAAGGGCTCTGAGCTCTCCCTGGAGCCTTCTCCTCTCCAGGTCAACCATGAGGTAAAAGATTTTCCTATGAAGAAGTGCCTGTGGAGCTCTTGGCACTCCTGGGAAGGATCTGGAAGCACAGGACAGGGCAGAGCTCAGTGCACCAAGGTCGGAGCAGCAGGAGCAGTCCCCAGCCCTGGCACCTCCAGCAGTCCTGGGGCTGAACCCTCTGTCCTGTCCTTTTAACTGAGCATGGAGATAATTAAATTTTGCACTGTGGTTACACCTCAGTAAATATTGTCTATAAAAATCAATTGGCATTTACTGTACTTAAGGTATAATAACGATTCTTATAAATCTAAATTATCCAAATAAATCTAAATTAAATGCCTAGGTTTAAATGTATTTAGGACATTTAATTAATAAAGTGTTACCAAATAACCATTACTAATCTGTTTACTTCAAGCCTGATTTCCATTTCCAAAGGATTTATTTCTCAGCAGTGTGTGTGGGAGGGTGAAAGGATGTGAAAGGGTTTTAAACAGCTACTCCAGGTACCAGAAATATTGGGAAATTGCCCAGGAAATTCCCTCATCTTTTCCCCCACGGAGAAATGCTGATGTTCTGGAGCCAGAAGTTTTCAAAGTAAAAAGTCCATTTTGATTTATCTGGAATTTTAAGTGTTCAGAAAGTTTGGAAGTCTGAAACTTCCTCTTTCAACATTCTCTTGATTTAAAGCTCTGCTTTGCTGTTAAAGCTGATTTCCCAATTAAAAATATAATTGAACTTATTAAGACAGAAAACAAGTAAGAATGAAAAGTTCAAAATCCAGAAGAACGGATCTAAATAAAGCCTCAGATTAAACACAAACACTTCATGGATTATCCACCCACTGGTGAAAACCACGGATTTTCACTTCTTTTTCCTTGGCACTCCTCTTGGGAAGGGCCCTCCTCGAGGTTGGGAGCCTGGGACAGGCGAGGCTGGAGTGACCCCAGCCCTGCCCAGCTGGGCCCAGCTGCTCCTGCTGGAAAGCCCAAATTCCCTCTGTCAGGAAAATCAGTCCACAAACATCAGAGGTTCATGTCCAAAAAGGAGACAGAGGAGTCCTTTTACTTAATTTGAATAAAGGGAGAGGCCATGGGGCATTCCCGTGGTGTCTCTCCAATTTTTGGAGGATGCAGCCTCCTTTTTATCCCAATTTCCCTGCTGCATTTCCCTTCTCTCCTTCCCCATTTCTGAGGTACTTGAGAGGTACAGACTTCCCAGAACGCCTGATGCTGAGTATTTCCCTCCAATGTACAACCTTTCCTTTTAATTTTTAATTCTTATGGAATTTAGGATTTTCCCCCATTGTTTCTTTCATCTTTCAATGACCAATTTCATTTCTCAGCAAACCCACAGTTTATTTGTAAAAGCAAATCTCTTTTTCCATTCATCGATCAGTGGAATCCTCCCCATTGTTTCTTTTATCTCTCAGTGCTGGTTTTATCTACCAGCAGACCCACAGCTCGTTTGGAAACACAAATCTGTCATTCCTCTCACCTCATTCTGGGAAACCTCGGGAGCCAGAGCGGCTTCCTCCCCTCCAGCTCGGGGTTCCTCCCCCACTGCCAATTCCCTATCACACCACCGGGACATTTCCTCTGGAAATGGGATTTTATTGCTCAGTGTTTTCCTCAACAATTGCACAGCAGAGGCTCCACAACTCCCCCCCAACTAAGCAAATCTCCCATCTGGGCTGGAACAGTTTTTATTCTGGTTTTATTTTTATTTTTTTTGCTAAAAAGTTGCAGAAAACACAATTCTTGTCAAGCCAACCCCCACATATTTTTTGCTGTTTTTCCAGCCGGCTCTGCTGCAGAGCCCCAGCCCCATTAACCCCTGGATTATTCCTCCCTCCCCCCATAATTAACATCATTAAGCTGAGCTCACGCAAAGCCAGAGGGTCAAACTCAGCCTGGTGCAGTTCTGTTGTACCAAACCCAGATCTACCCCAGTGATTAATTTAGCTAGAAACACATAATTATAGACAATAAAAAATGATTTCTCGTGCTGCTGGAAAGTGCCTGAGACTGTTCCCTGTGTGAGAGCAGCACCTGGCACAGCCCAGCCGGGCACAGTCCAGCTGGAATGAAATTATTCATGTAAATGCTTGCTGCCCCATAGGATGGGAGGGGAGGGTCCCAGCCCAGCTCTGTGGGGAAGGATCAGGACCAGAGGGGCTGGAGATGCCACTTGAGGGGGGCTGGACCGAGGAGGCCAAGCACAGGAAATTCACAGCTTTGTGCAGGGATTGAAGTTTGTGCTGGAAATGAGCCAGAGGTGAAGGTTAAATCAGGTATTTCCTGTGAGGAAAGGCTGGGAGAGCTGGGGGTGCTCCCCTGGAGAGGAGAAGACTCCAGGGAGAGCTCAGAGCCCTTGCAGGGCCTGAAGGGGCTCCAGGAGAGCTGCAGAGGGACTGGGGACAAGGATGGAGGGACAGGACACAGGGAATGGCTCCCACTGACAGAGGGCAGGGCTGGATGGGATCTTGGGAATTGGGAATTGTTCCCTGGCAGGCTGGGGAGGGGCTGGGCTGGAATTGCCAGAGCAGCTGTGGCTGCCCCTGGATCCCTGGCAGTGCCCAAGTGTCCCTGGAAATGCTTGGAGCAGCCTGGAAGAGTGGGAGGTGTCCCTGCCATGGGATTTAAGGGATCCAGCCCTGCTGGATGGGGTTTAAGCTCCTTTCTAACCCAAACCATCCCCTCATTCTCTGATTCACCTGCAGTTATAACAGAACACTTCAATTAGTGAATCCCTCATCCAGGCTGGCTCCCACTCCCACTGGAGGCAGGGACTCATCCCAAGGGGCTCATCCCAGGCTCACCCCGGGTTCCTGCCAGCAGAGCTGGGCTCAGGGTGCAGCACATCCAGCCCCAAAGGGCCTCTGAGCCCCTGTCCAGTTACTGAGGAGAGCCAGAAACCCCTTCCGGGGAGATGAGGTATTTTGGAGCCTGTCTGTCTTCTCCTGCTTGATTCAGACTGAGTTTGGCAGATGGAAACAAGCTCAGTCCTAAAGAGGTTGAGAAAATCATCCTTAAAGGGAGCCTGGAGTGTCTGCTGGAGCAATCGCTCATCCCTGGGAGTGACACTTGACTTCATCTGTCTAACAAGTCTGATGGGCTCTCAGTGTCTCTTCTGATTGGGTTAATTTATTTGTTTTCATGCTAAGTTTTATTGTTTATTGATTTCCCGAGTCACCCTGAGCCCGTGTCAGTTTTTATCTGCTCCCAGTAATGGAAATCGTTCTGCGGAAGATGCACTGTGTAAAATCTTACTGCAGCCAGCTCAGGACCCACAAACACCGTTAATTACCATGATTATGGCCCTTGGAGATGACAAATCCAGGCCTCTTGTCCCTCCCCTGCTCCACACAACTCCCAGTTTTCCCATTCTATGTGCTCCAGACTCCTGAGTGCCCAAATCCCACGCTGAGGACACGGCAGGAGCAGCATCCAAGCTGTCACTTCCCCAACATCTGGGGTTCTGGGTTTCCCAGCAATCCTTCCAGGCAGCCTGGGGGAACATGTCAAACTCCTCATGCCATGATCCTCATGCTCAGATTGCCCCAAGATGCTTTTTTTAATGATTTCCAGAGATTTCAACCCAATTCAAGTCAGGAAAGGAGAGTAGCAGCAAATCTCAGCGGGGTGATGGTGACTGGGGCCTTCCTGGGCTGCTCTGTGTCACTCTGGGTGTTGTTTCTGTGTGGGATATGGTGACTGGCACGTGAGGAATTGCTCTTAATCACTCAACATTGCCCTTAATAACTCAGTCCTGCTCCTGCAGCCCTGCACTCCTGGGCATGGCATCCCCTGGCTCCTTTTGGGGAGGCTTGAGCCCCCCAGCCTGTCCTGCATGGTAGGCGGGACATGGTAGGTGACACCTGAAGAGCAGGAAAACCCTGGGGAGCAAGGGGCAGGACAGGAGGAAATGCCCTCAAGTTGCACCAGGGAGGGTTAAATTGGATATTAGAGGAAATCTCTTCCCTGAGAAGGTGGTCAGGCACTGGAACTGGGAAAGGGGTGGAGTTCCCAGCC
This sequence comes from Pyrgilauda ruficollis, assembly GCF_017590135.1. NCBI lineage: Eukaryota > Metazoa > Chordata > Aves > Passeriformes > Passeridae > Pyrgilauda > Pyrgilauda ruficollis. Next base: position 602,571 of record NW_024526377.1, read on the forward strand.
CTGAGGGCAGCACAGGACAGGGCAGAGCAGGGAAGCAGTTCCCACTTCAGGCAGAAGAACCGTGGTGTGACTGCCCCAGCAGTGCCAGGCAGCCAGGGAGCCCTGCTCCTGTCCCATTGAGCCAGGGAGCCCTGCTCCTGTCCCTGGCAGCCAGGGGAGCCCTGCTCGTGGCCCTGCTCTGAGGATGGGACAGGAGACAGGAGAGGCTCCTTCAGCAGGGGGGAGAAGGAGTGGAGTGGGGGAGGCTTCTCCATCTCGAGGAGGAGGGGGTGGGATGGAGAGGGAGGCACATGAGGCTCAGGTGGGATTGTAGTGGTACAGCACAGGGCTCCATGTGCTCCTGAAGGGAGTGGGGGAAAAGGCACAGAGAAAAGGCCTGGCTGGGAATGGGGCCAGTGCAAACCCTGTCAGGAAGGTGAGGGGTGGGTTGTGAGGGGAGACCCTCCAGCCACAGCCCAGTTTGAGGTTCCTGACCTTCCTGCAGCCCTCCTGCTCCCAGCAGCTCCCCCTGCCCCCATGCTGTGCCTCTGGCCCCAGAGATGCCCAGGTCACTCCGGGTTGCTCTGGTGGGACCTGAGTCTGGTCTTGGCCCAACAGGGACCAATGCACACCCTGAGAGCAGCTCTTCCTTCCTCTTCATCCCTCGCTGCTTCATCCCTTCCTGCTTCATCCCTCCCTGCTTCATCCCTTCCTGCTCATCCCTCCCTGCCTCATGCCCTCCCAGCTCCCAACCGGGGATGGGCAGCTCTGCCTGGGGTGGGTTTATGTATTTCCATAACAACTGAGCCTGATTTTCATGGCACCGAGATCCCTTTCCACCACAGAGAGTGTGGAAAAGGCAGAAATAATTCACATCTGCCTTGAAACTCCTTCCTGCTGGCAGAGGGATGTAAAAGAATCCCCACCTAAGTGCCCAGAAACCCTTTCCTTCCCTCACTGCTCCCTCAGCCTGTGATGCTGGCATTGCTGATGAGCTGACAGCCAACACTTAAACGCTCTGAGCCTTTATTATTTATTTCTTGGGCAGAGAATTACCACTCTGGGTTATTTTTATTTTACAGATCCAGCTTCTGAAACTACTTAAAAAGCTTTCGATCAAAGCTTACAGTGGTGCTGACAGAACACCGAGGGTTTGTGCTGGGGAGAGCCATCATTAATTATCAGCCTGTGAGCAGCACTGATAGTGCAAGCATTTGATTTTGATTTAATGTCTAAATAAGCTCACTTACAATGGAAAAGAGCTTCCTGTTTAATTGAAAAGCACTAAGTTTTCTATCTGCCCTTCTTCTTTTTCATTCTGGCCACGTTCCAGGTGTAGAAATAGAAAGAAACTAACAGAATGCAAAAAGTCGGTGTGAAAATGCATCAGAGGCACGGGAGCTTGCTGAGCCTTCTGCCAGCACCGCTGCTGGCCTGTCTGGGCCAGCTCTGCTCTTGCAGGCTGTCCTTGTCCTTCAGCTCCCCTTCCAGCCCAGCCCAGTGCCAGTCCTGCTCTCTGTACCCCCCTCTGTCACCCTGCACAGCACCAGGGCTTCCCCCCTTCCCCAAAATAGCGTTTTCATCTTGGAAAAGGCCTTTCCTGAAAGGCAGCCGAGCTGCTATCCGGGAGCAGGGACATCGCTGTGCCAGGAGGGGGGACAGACCCTGGGGGTGTCCCCTGGCTGGCACCGGGGCTGCCCAGGACTCCTCAGCCTGGCAGACACACTGTGGGTGTTTCAGTGCCAGACACTCGACACTGCCAAGGTCACCGCGAGGGTGACAGAGAGGCTGACCCAGCGTGGCATCGTGTGCCAGCCCTGCCACCCTCCCTGACCCGGTATGGCACCGTGTGCCAGCCCTGCCACCACCCAGGAGAGGCTTCAGCAGCCACTGGCCAAGGGACACACAGACTGTGGGGACACACGGACTGTGCCAGACACACAGACTGTGGGGACACACAGCCACCACCCAGGAGAGGCTTCAGCAGCCACTGGCCAAGGGACACACGGACTGTGCCAGACATACAGACTGTGCTGAACACACAGACTGTGGGGACACATGGACTGTGCCAGACACACAGACTGTGCTGGACACACGGACTGTAGGGACACACCGTGGGGACACATGGATTGTTCCTGACCCACAGCAGTGACCACCCCTGCCCCGTGTCCCCTGCTGGGGTGTCAGTGCCCACAGCCAGCAGCCAGGAGCAGCAGGAGCTGCTGGACGCCCTGCAGGGCAGCTCAGGGGTTCTCTGACATTGCAGTCAGTGCTGCTGGCCCCATCCGTGACCCCTCGGTCCTTCCACGCCTTCCACAGGGACACTAGGGTCAGGTCTATGGATGGGGACATGGACAGCCTGCCTGGCTTTGTCCTGAGCCAGGTGTGGTAAACAGCACAGAGCTCAGGAGTGGGGTTGTTATAACTGGAAGGGAAAACCATTCCCCCTTTTTTATAAGGGAAAACCATTCCCCCTTTTTTATAAGGGAAAACCATTCCCCCTTTTTTTATAAGGGAAAACCATTCCCCTTTTTCCCCCAGTCCCCCCACCCCCGCCCCGTGGGGCTCAGGTCCCAGCAGTGTCACCAGCCTGGGCTGGGGTGGACAGAAGGTTTGTTGGAGTCAATGATTTACCTCAGTTCCTCCATGGACAAATCTCCTGCTGGACTCTCCCTGGGCATGCAGGGATCCATCTGCAGCTGGGTCTGGCCCGGGAGGCTCTGGGGGGAGCTCAGACCCTGCTCAGAGCCACCCTGGAGGTGACAGCTCCAGGGCAGCTCTGAGCCACTGTGACAGCTCCTCCTCACTGCCCAAACCATGCGCTCATAAACAATTTTCCACCTCAAGTGCCTTCTACAAGTGTCAATGACCTCACCCTTCCCAGAGCCCTGCACCGAGGGCATGGAAGGAGGGGAAGCCAGGGGTGTCTGAATTCCCAGGAGGAATCTCCACCTGAGCAGGAGTGCCAGGCAGCAGAGCCACCCACACTCCTGGGCCCAGGGGCTGTGCTGGGTTTGCATATGTGGGTGTTGTGTTCCTCTTCAGAAGCTCAAACAGCTGCCAGGAGCTGCACTGCTACTTGGAAAATTAGAATAAAATACAACAAAATAAAACACAGCAAAAATTAGAATAAAAATCAGTTTCCTCCATGAAATGAGTAAGGGAGAAAGGTAAACTGAGGCACAGAGCCATGACATGAAGATCTTGCAGCCTGAGAGCTGAAAACAAGTGGCATAGACCAGACAGTTCCACCCAGCTGCAGACAAAATGTCTTTGCTAAGTGACTTTAAAGCTAATGACATGTGACATGCGGAGATCAGGCTGCTCAGCATGGCAGGGCACGCAGAGATAATGATCGTTTGTGAAAACCCAACCTCGGGAGGGGCCAGGGCCACCCAGCAGAAATGTGACTTTGGCTGGGAAGGGATGGGACAGCACAGGGAGGTCACGGCATTGCCACCGTGCCAAAGTTGGCCTGGCTGCTCAGGAAGGAACAACAGAACCAGCATGTCTAGACAGGGGCTGGGCTGGCTCAGGAAAACAAGATTTAGACATTGAAAAAGTCATTATTTCAATATGAAACTACAGATTTCTATCTCATCTCTCATTTTCTCCGGGTGTGTGACTGTGTGGAGCTGACAAAGCTGCGGATTTCTGCAGGCCCTGGGAGCAATTTGCTTAATAAAAGAGTTTGGGTTTGGCTAAATAACAGTCCCTGAGCAGGGGCAGTGACTGCCCAGGGCTGCTCTGAACACACCTGGATGGGACTGGGAGCAGTGGAAGTGCAGCCCCTGCACTGATAAAGGCCTGGGGAGAGCAGGGAAATCCTCCCTGCACGGAGCCAAACTGGAGAGCTCCTGCGGGAAGCAGAGGGGCCTGGGGAACACAGGGAGAGCTCAGAGTCCCACACTGGTTTGGGCTGGGAGGGACCTTAAATCCCATCCGGTGCCACCCCTGCCATGGCAGGGACACCTCCCAGTGTCCCAGGTGCTCCCAGCCCCAATGTCCAGCCTGGCCTTGGGCACTGCCAGGGATCCAGGGGCAGCCACAGCTGCTCTGGCAATTCCAGCCCAGCCCCTCCCCAGCCTGCCAGGGAACAATTCCCAATTCTCAAGATGCCATCCATTCCTGCCCTCTGGCAGTGGGAGCCATTCCCTGTGTCCTGTCCCTCCACCCTTGTCCCCAGTCCCTCTGCAGCTCTCCTGGAGCCCCTCCAGGCCCTGGAGGGGCTCTGAGCTCTCCCTGGAGCTTCTTCTTCCCCAGGCTGATGGACCTGGAGTAGCCAAGGGTGGAAGAACCATCTGACAGCTTTAAAGACTGAGCCATGAGGGCTCATTTGCTCCCCCGGGTTCTGGGGAGAAACCAGGTTTGCAAAGCTCCTCTCCCCTTCCTGGAGCTGCTTTTCCCTGCAAGGCCAGGATTTGTCCTTAATTCTCTTAAACAAGATTTACCTGTTTGAATAATTGGTTTCAAGGCTCTTTGGTAATGCTGCATAATTTAAAATACAAAATCGGAGATTCTCTTAAACAAGATTAAAAAAAAAAAAACCAAACAAAAAACAAAAAAAACCCAAAAACCCAAAAACCCCCAACTTTTTCTTTGGGAAATTGGATGAAAAAATGTAATTGCAGACCCAAGGGAAAGTTTTACTTCCAGCCTGAGCACTTTCAAAAGTGATCATAAAAATAATGGTGAATTCTAAGCAAGGCCGCTGCAGGCTGGAAAATGGAAAAGTTTCATTTTAGCACTTTCCAAGGGGACACATCAAACTCTTCCTGAGCACAGGCAGCACAAGCCACTTAGCAGGAGAGGGATGGGTTTCCTCGAGATTTCAATCAGGCACTCGGTGTTTGGCACCAAAAAAAGGGAGTTTTTACTCCATCAAATCATCTCAGAAGTACCCGCGCCCGCCGGGCTGTGCCCAGGAGCGGCGGTGCCTCCCGGCAGGAGATGGCTCGGATGTGCCCAGGGGCGGGGGATGGAGCTCCTGTCCCAGCCACACTCCCGAGCCCTTTCCCGGGGCCGGGCGCTCCGGGCAGAGGGAGCCGCAGCTTCCCGGGGCATCTCCCGCCTCAACGGCAGGAAAAACACAGCGTCATAATTTTCATTTGATAAAGTGGAGCACACTTAAGGCGCTTAGGCGTCGATGAGAGGCTTTGATGTGGGAGAGGGCGATTAGTGTCCTTCTGTCGGGGGCCGCTGATGCCGCCTAATCCCCGCTAATTCCGTGTCACACTTTGTGTCACTGCGGGCGCACAGCGAGCCTTCTTCTGCCTCTGCCTGTGCTCTGCCTCTGCCTGTGCTCTGCCTGTGCTCTGCCTCTGCTCTGCCTCTGCTCTGCTCTGCCTCTCCTCTGCCTCTGCCTGTGCTCTGCCTCTGTCTCTGCCTCTGCTCTGCTCTGCCTCTGTCTCTGCCTCTGCTCTGCTCTGCCTCTGCTCTGCCTCTGCCTCTCCTCTGCCTCTGCCTGTGCTCTGCCTCTGCCTGTGCTCTGCCTCTCCTCTGCCTCTGCCTCTGCTCTGCCTCTGCCCTGCCTCAGTCTCTGCCTCTGCTCTGCTCTGCTCTGCCTGTGCTCTGCTCTGCCTCTGCCTCTGCTCTGCTCTGCCTCTGCCTGTGCTCTGCCTCTGCTCTGCTCTGCCTCTGCTCTGCCTCTGCCTGTGCTCTGCTCTGCCTCTGCCTCTGCTCTGCTCTGCCTCTGCTCTGCCTCTGCCTGTGCTCTGCCTCTGCTCTGCTCTGCCTCTGCTCTGCCTCTGCCTGTGCTCTGCCTCTGCTCTGCTCTGCCTCTGCCTGTGCTCTGCCTCTGCTCTGCTCTGCCTCTGCCTGTGCTCTGCCTCTGCTCTGCTCTGCCTCTGCCTGTGCTCTGCCTCTGCTCTGCCTCTGCCTGTGCTCTGCCTGTGCTCTGCCTCTGCTCTGCCTCTGCCTGTGCTCTGCCTGTGCTCTGCCTCTGCTCTGCCTCTGCCTGTGCTCTGCCTGTGCTCTGCCTCTGCTCTGCCTCTGCCTGTGCTCTGCCTGTGCTCTGCCTCTGCTCTGCCTCTGCCTGTGCTCTGCCTCTGCTCTGCTCTGCCTCTGCTCTGCCTCTGCCTGTGCTCTGCCTCTGCCTGTGCTCTGCCTCTGCCTGTGCTCTGCCTCTGCCTGTGCTCTCCTCTGCCTCTGCCTCTGCTCTGCTCTGCCTCTGCCTGTGCTCTGCCTCTGCTCTGCTCTGCCTCTGCTCTGCCTCTGCCTGTGCTCTGCCTCTCCTCTGCCCTGCCTCTGTCTGCTCTGCTCTGCTCTGCCTCTTCCCCCTCCGGAGCCGCTCCCGAGCCGGCGCTGCTGTGAGCCCGCCCCAGCCCTGCTGTCCCTGCCCTGCCCCGTGGAAGGAGGTGTCAAAGCGTGGCTGTGACACACCGGGCTGAGCTCGACAGCGAGTGACACAGAGGGGCTGGCACAGCTCCTCTGCAGCCTCTGGAAGAGCCTTTCGCGGCTCTGCAGGGCACAGGGAGAGCAGGCAGGGCTCAGCTCCAGCGTTTCCAGATGGATGTGCCTCAGTTTCCCCACCTGCACAGCAAAGAAGCTCTGACCCATCACAGAATCCTGGAATGGTTTGGGGTGGAAGGGACCTTAAATCTCATCCCATGGGAGGGACACTTCCACTGTCCCAGGTGCTCCCAGCCCCAGTGTCCAGCCTGGCCTTGGGCACTGCCAGGGATCCAGGGGCAGTCACAGCTGCTCTGGCAATTCCAGCCCAGCCCCTCCCCACCCTGCCAGGGAACAATTCCTTCCCAAAATCCCATCCAGCCCTGCCCTCTGGCAGTAGAAAGCCTTTCTTTCTTGTCCAAAGTCCCTTTCCAGCCTCTTTTCAATCGGCTTTTAGATCAGAACAGTTCATTTCTGCTTCGGAAGTTAAAAGGGAGTTGAAGGAAGCAACCACAGCAAATTGTCCCTGCAGCTCTGAGGAGCAAAGGCAGCTGAAATGAACTCAGGGATTCACATCCCTGCAGCAGAGTCGCTGCTGCAGAGTGAACATCTGGGTTTATTGTCTCACATCACACCACGGAAATCCATTCCCCATTAATTTCAGATGAATATTTGAAGAGGCGTTTAGCAGAAAGCAAACCCTGCACTGGAACCTCTGGAGTTACAGGGCTGATGATCTTTGCTTTCTGTTGACAGCTCTGAAAGAACATGGGAAAACTGAACAACAAAGGACTTATAGAACTTTTTTGGCAAATAGAAAATGAAAAAGATTTCTGCTTAGAGTTTAATAAAAGCTATCAGTGATGTGTGGCAGTAGACAAATGAAGTGGTCCTTCTCATGCAGCCCCGGCTGTGGTAGGGTTTAAGGAATTCCACATTCTGGAAAGGAATTCCAAAGCCAGGGATTATTTCACGTTCCCAAAGTGATCCCTGTTGCCTGGAAGCCCTTGTTGGGAAGCACCTCAGCTCAGAGGGAGGCTGCTGTCATCGTCCTCATGGCGAGCACAGACAGACCAAGCCCAGTAACACTGAAACATTCCCACAGCACCAGATCTGCTCTTTTCTCCCTCTCAGAAGGTCCCAGGTCAGAAATGTCCCTGCTGCCCTGAGCAGGTCAGCTCCCCACTGCAAGTGCCTATCCCTGGGCGAGGGGGCCAGACCCTGAGTGGAGGTGTCCAAAGCGCTGGGAAAGTGCCAGAGAGGAGGGGAAGGCGTGGGGTACCCTCTGTGGGGTCACAGAGATCAGGTGTCTCTCCAAGGAGCTCCCTGGAGCTCTAACTTGCCTGTCCCAGCCCAGCCTGGGGGAGGGATGCACCTCCAGCGTCAATTTCCCGGCTCTTCAGAGACTGATGGGGTGATTTGCAGTGATTGCCTCACTCCCGCTCTCCACTCCAGCGCTAATGGGGGGAAGATTTAATGCTGTGATATCACTTTAATGTGGAGCCCATAAATAAAGCTCTTATAACTCCCTCATTACGTCTGCATTGTGCCCATTAACCATTCATTCCACACGAGGTTCTGCACAGTCACAGCCCCATTCCAGGGGGTTTCCCATGCCACAAACCTGTCTTGGGAAGTGGGGAAAAAGAGGGAAAGGGAGGTTTGAGACTCTGGCTCCAGACCTGGGCATCTCTTAGGGATCCAGGATAATCCAGGATAATAATCCAGGAACTTCCTGGCACTTGAAACCAAATATGTCTGGCATTTTATTGTGGGAAATAAAAGGTTCCATCCATTCCCGCTGTCTGTGGCACCACTTGAAAGCACAGCTGATCTGGGCAGTGCCGCGCATCAGCTCCAGAGCTCCCTGAGCCCCGGAAGGATCTTTGCATCCTCACCAGTACAAGCAGCTCAGTCACTCGGAGCAGATAAAAGCAGCTGTGCTGCCTGGGTTTAACTCGGGGGCATTCCAGAGGAGAAGGAGGAGGAGGATTCCTGGTCCCCGCGCACCGTGTGGATCAGATGGAGCACTGATAACAGCGATGGGAATGGGACTGTGCTAAAAGCTCCTCCGGAGCTCTTTGTTGTTCGAGCTGAGCGGGGTTTGCTGTGCCCAGAGGTCTCTGTTTTCACACTGGTTTCATTCAGCGTTGCAGGGAACACAAGCCCCGCACGGCAGCTTTGGCTGCGGGGTGTCGGGCTGAGCCGGCCCCGGGCTGATGTAATCCGTTAGCACTTGCCAGGCAAAAATACCCTTTCCAAAGGAAAAGAGGTGTCAAAAGGAGCGAGTGAGAGGCTGGGTGTAAAAATACCAGCGCTCTGACTCTGCCTGAACTTTGCTCCAGTTCTCTGCAATGACAACATCCTGGGGAAATGGGGATGGATCCAGCCAATGCTCCCATGTCCACAAGGGCGCAGGGAACAGGATCTGTCTGGGCTCTGAGCCAGCACTGTGGGTTTGGAATCAGAATTTCCTGAGCTGGAAGGGACCCACCGGGACCACGGAGTTCCTTCAGCCTCCTCTGGGCAGGAGATGCTCCAGGCCCTCCCCATTCTCACAGCCCCCATTGGACCTTCCTTGCTGTGCCTGTCCCCAGCTGAGCTGTGAGATGAAAGTGAACCATCAGAGGGATGAAGGAGAATCTTCAGGGATGAAGGAGAACCTTCAGGGATGAGGTGAACCCTCAGGGATGAAGGCAAACCATCAGATGGATGAATGTGAACCATCAATGGGACGAAGATGAATGATCAGAGGGATGAAGATGAGCCATCAGAAAAACAAAGATGAACGGGAACCATCAGAGGGAGGAGGTGAATTCTGGTCCTCACTCCATGCAGGGTTTCTGACCAGTTCTAGATTCTTTAAGTTTAACTGGGGTAACTCAGGAGAACCCCACAGTCTTCTCTACAGCCAGAGAGAGCCCAGGCTCAGAGATGGACCCAGGGATCCATGGATGGAAGATACAGATGCTGATGTTCATAATTTTAATGTTAGAACCTTGGGTTTGAACAGGAAAGCAGAACTAATGTGAGCCAACCCCACAAGACTTTAGCAAATGGGGAATTACACCAAAGGCTGGGATAGTTGTAAACAATTAGGGCAAATGTTCCTCCCTAAGCAGCACCACTGTAGCTGGATGCAGCGAATTGCCAGCTGGGAAAAGGGGAGATGGAAAAAAATGGGATTCTAAGCACACAGCCAACAGAATTAAACTGAGAATTAATTTCATCCATTATAACTGATTGCTGTAAATTAAAACTAGAAGGAAATAATTGGTAGCATGTAGCTTTTAGTGTTTCCTCCAGATTAGGGGAATTAGATTTTTTTATTAGGAGCACTAAACTCCTCTGCTGTGCTCCCATGTCTCCAGCAATTCCTGATTCCTGATTCCAGCCTGGTGGTACACTGGGCTTTGGGAACAGCAGCATTTCCTTCACTGGAGCCCAAATCCTGAGCCAGTCCTGCAGGGCTGAGCTGGGTTTGAGGGTTCCCAGGGCACAGGGAGGTGTTCTCTGATCCCAAGGTCCTGCAGAGCAGGATCATCATTCCTGCTCTGCTCCCTCCAGAAAGGCTCCTGCTCCTCCTGCTGCTCTGCTGGAGAGGCTCTGCAGCCCCTGGTTGGGCAAACACCCAGGACAGCAATCCCATGTTCCCAGGGACAAGGAGCAGCTCCTTGGGTTCCGTTTGTGCTGCAGAGGCTCCTGGCAGGTTGGGGTGGTCGTGGGGGTCCCTTCAGCTCCTCGCTGGGCCCATGGAGCAATCCCGGAGAACCTTTGCATTGCTCTCAACCTGCACAGAGCAGGCAGGGTTGTGAATCCCTCCTGCTGATCCAATTTCCCTCTGAAAAATCCCTTTGGGGCTCGTTCCTTCCTCTTTCATCCCTTCATGTCCAGGAATTCAGAGTATGAAGCTGCCACCCCAGCAGAGAGGGAGAGCAGAGCCTCAGGGGTTAAACTTCCTCCCTCTCCCCTGTCTGGGGATGTTTCCTACAAGGAGTAAAGCCTTGGAAAGGCCCCACTTGGTGCTGGAGCCAATTTCAGGAAATTGAGATCTGGGCTGGCTGTTCTGTTTTCCTCAGAGGATATTTTTGTGCATTTATTTAATTAATTCCTTCAGCTTACATAAGGGTAATAAGATTTTTTTTTTTGCATGTCTGCAGTGCTCGTTTCCTCAAGAAGCTCCAACCCCTTTGGCAGGAGCAGGAATAGCCCAGACAGAGCTTGGTGAGGCCACTTCCCACCCAAGCTGAGCACGTGGTGTCTTCCTGGGCCAGGATCAAAGGCCACCAGCTCCAAGTAGACCTGCAGGGAGCTCAGGTGACATCATTCCAGCCAGGAATGAGCCCTGCACTTGGGTTTTACACCTTGGACTTTTCTGAGGGTGCTGAGGGATGCTGGGTGAGCACAGGAGTTCAAGGCATCACATTCCCACCTCCTGAGAGGCATCAGCTCCAGGAAGGCAAAATCCTGGTGGAGCTGAGGGAGAGGGAGGAGTGCCACCTACTGCAGCATCCCCGCTCGCTGCCTGCAACGCTCGGCACGGCGGAAATAGAAACTTCTTGTTTTGTAGTTGGAAACATAAAGGAAAGGGAAAAAAGGAGCGGGGAGGGGGTGTGGAGAGAAGCAACCTAAAAAAAGGAATTTGCTGAATGGCGTTTTGTGCCAGCTCCGTGCTTATAAATAGCCCCAATGACACTGCTCTTTGCACGATGAATTTTGGAATATTTCTGATCAGCAAAGAGTTTGAGCTGCAAATAACAATAAATGGGGGAAATGTGTATAAATAAAAGGCATTAAAAACCCGCTCTGTGTGGGATCAGCAACACATCTTGAGAACTACATCAAAGGGACTCAATTAGCAGACACATTTTCTAATTACATGTTCTAATTTACAACAAATCCGGGTTTCTAATGAAGCCTTGATTATTGGTGCAGATGGTGAGGACTGGACCCAGCTCGCTGCCACTGCCAAGGCAACCACTTGATGCTCCAGACCTGGCTCCTTCTCCTGCTCTGCCCAGACACCTCCGTTTTCCCAATTCCCCAGGAACTTCTCCGAGCCCAAAGGTACCTGAGCGAGCAACTGGTGAAAGCAGATGTAGGAAATTGTCACTGCAGGATGGAAGAGCAGCCAAAGCACCTCCTGGGGAAGTCAGTCCATGGGCTGTGGGTATTTGTCCTTTGCAATCCTCCCTGGCATGTGCAGACACAGGGACAGAGCCCTCAGGCGTTGTTTTCAGTTACAGACAGGGTTCCTTCCCTGCTTCCCCTGGGCATTATTTGCAGGCTCGGGGCATTAATCACTCCAAATGAGATGAACCCTGTGCCCCAGGGTTGATTTCTGAGCTGGGACAGCTCTGAAGGAAACAGGGAACCATTCCCAGGAGAACAGGGCTGGGAGCAGCACAGCTGAGATCAGGGAATCCCAGAGTGGTATGAGCTGGAAAGGACCTGACATCCTTGTCCCCAGTCCCTCTGCAGCTCTCCTGGAGCCCCTTCAGGCCCTGGAATTTGGGTGGGTTGAGTTCAGAGCCATTTCCACACCCCCAGCCAGAGCAGGGCAGCACTGCCCCTTCCAGCCCCCTCTGTCTCTGCTCTGGAGATTTTTCAGTCCAAACAGACACAACAAAGTGCTGGAAAAAGGAGGAACTGAGGCTTGGAAAGAGCACAGGCAGCCTGGATCTTTGGGACATCAGCAGGAAAATCTGCTCCAATTCCCTTCAGAAGCAAAGCAAAGCAATTCTTTCCTTCGAGGGCTTTTTTTTTTTTTTTTTTTTTTTTTTTTTTTTTTTTTTTTTTTTTTTTATTATTATTAATACACTGTTATCAAACTAACAGAGCCTTGCTTCACTCTCCATGGCTGGATTGCTCTGTGTTATCCTGGATCCCATTAACTTTTAAAGCTGCTCAATCCAAAATTCATCCCAAGTTCAGCATGTCCAGAACTTCACCCGAGCACAGACCCAGACTGGGTCTCCAGCCCAGAAGCTGATCTCACCTTCAGCTCCTCCTTTCCAGCCAGCATGGAGCTTCCCAAAATCCCAATATTACAGCTGCACTTATATTTTTTAATGCTCCACTGACCCATGCCAAAGCCCCAAAGAAGCTGCAGGGAGGGAAGAGCTGCACATTTCCAGGCGAGAGTGGGAGGTCTGGATTGAGGCAAAAGAGAAGAAAACACTGCAAGACCTCGATTCCAACATCCCAACCCCTGCAGGAGTCTCCTTTAATAAGTCAGCCTGCAAGGCAGGTCATAAAATCACAGAAACCCAGGATAAACTTGAGCAGAATTCAAGTGGAAGTGAGAAATACCCAGGTAGGGCGGGGGCTGCTGAATCCCATCCCTGCTGCTGCAGCCCTGCACTAACAGCTCACCCTGCAGGAGCTCCTGGCCCGTATTGCTGCCTGCCCAGAACGAGCTCCCACGGAAATCTCTGTCCAGCACCAGCCCCAGCTGAACTGAGCTGATGCTGATAAAAAATAATGTCAGCACAGGATTAATTCCCAACATGAGGAGGTCTCCTCTGCCACACCAGAGTCACCTCCCACCCCTCCCAGGCAGGATTTCATTCCCAAGGTGTGGGTTCTGCTCCTTTCCACAGTCCATAAAGGGCTCAGAGATGACATTTCACTTGGGGAGGCTTCAGTTCAGCAGGATGAAGTGGCTGCTGCATAAAGCTCCACAAAATAAAGGTCAAGTTGGAAGAAGCTGCAAATGCTGTTGAACACTGTGATTTCCCAACAAATCCCAGGGCTTCCCAGGAGTCTGGCTCTGACTTCTGCAGGCTGAGGAGCATTTGTGTGCCCTTGCCAGCCAGAAACCCACCTTGTCCAAGGGATTTCCCCTGATCTGGCCATCAGTTCCCCTTCTCCCCCAGCTGGAATCCAAGTCTTGCTGGGTGAACCTGAGCTGAGATTCTGCCTGTCTGTAAATGAGGCAATGACTGAAGGAGCACTAACTGGAAATCCGCAAGCCCTGCAGGATTAATCTGCATCAAAGCAGATTAATGGAGAAAGGGGAGGTGGGACCATATCCTGACCAATGCAGAGCTGCTGGCCCTGAGTGGCTGCACTGCCCAGGCTCGAGCAGGGCAGCAGCTTTTAGAGAAGGGATGGATGGATGGATGGGTGGATGGATGGATGGATGATGGATGGATGGATGGATGGATGGATGATGGATGGATGGATGGATGGATGGATGATGGATGATGGATGGATGGATGGATGGATGGATGATGGATGGATGGATGGATGATGGATGGATGGATGGATGGATGGATGGATGGATGATGGATGGATGGATGATGGATGATGGATGGATGGATGGATGGACTGATTATACTGCCAATGATCTCTCCTCACAGATAAAAGGCTCCAAGGAAAGGCAGCATTTACAGGGTCAGAGTGGCCAATTAGGGGATGCTCCCATACTCCAACCTTTCCCAACATGACTGGGATCCCTTGGAAACCTCTGCCGGTGCCAAGGGACTCTGGAGAGCTCGGAGTTCTGGCTTGGGTCACTAAAACGGGGTCCCAAAAAGGGATCCCAAAAAGGGGAGGGGGGGGCCTAAAAAGACATCCCAAAACAGGGCCCCAAAAGGTGAGTGGGGACCCCAAAAACCACCCCAAAATTGGCAGAGGCACACTCAAAAATGGAATCTCTACAGAGCCCCAGCCTCTGTCTGCTCTTCTTCCAGCAGAGCTGAGTGACAGAGCCCTGGGGATGCAGAAGGACCCCCGAGCAGGGGCTGGAGCACCTGAGGGACCTCAGTGCTGCAGATCCATCCTGGTGTCCTTCCAGCTCTGCAGAGAGGAGCTGGAGCCTGGCCTGAGCCCAGCCACAGCCATTCAGGCATTCAGGGATTCAGGGCCACTGGCAAAAGAAGCTCTCTGTACAAGACTGAGCTTTATTCCTCATCTGAATTATTTTTCACACCAGGAGGGAGTCACTGCTGGGAAATCTCCCAGAGCAGGATCCAGGACACCCCAGGGGATCCCCCAAGTATTCCCGAGCACAGAAATGGCCCTTGCAGGGATTTCAAGGTAGGACAGAAGAGAACAGGCTCAGGGAGTGAATCCTGCTCTGGCTCCCTCCCTGCTGTGCCCAGGTTCCTTTTCCCACCCTTTTCCAACCTGCTGACAGTGCCAGGGCAGCGCTGCTCTGAGGAGGGGGTGACAGAGGGGGTGACAGAGGGGACAGAGCAAGGGATACTGAGCCCCAGGGTAAGGCACAGGTGAGGGCACAGTGAGGGCACAGATGAGGGCATGGGTGGGACAAGGATGATGCTCAGGTGAGATCAGGATGATGCTCAGGTGAGGGCACAGCTGGGCCCCGACCCCTGTGCAGACAGACTCATCCAGCACAGCTGGAATTCACTCCCTGGCCCCTCTGGCTCTGGAATTTCAGAATTCAGCCCAGCCTTAATTAGTGCCAACTCTTGTGCAGCTTTTCGTCTTCCAGGAGCTGAGCTGAGAATATCAACTCCTTTTCCTGGTTTTTTTTTTTTCCAGCTGCTGCCAGAGCCTGGATTTAAACCTGAGGAACTGGGCTGGAGAAGCTCCGTAGCTCATTAATAATCTGCAAAGCCATTAAGGGCACTCCACAGAGATTTCACCACCATCTTTTTGCCATTGCAGAGTGAATTACATGACCTTCTTCCCTGCTTCGGGGGAATGGCACAAGTGGCTTTTCCTGCACTTAGTTAAGGAAACAGCCAGGGATCCCACGCCAAGGGCACTGTTTAAATAACAATTATGAGAGAGTAGATGAGAAACCTCTTTTATCTTTGGCCTTGATAGAGTTTTAAAACTGATACCTTTCTCCTCCTTATTTACATATCAAAATAATTGCCTCCTAAATTCCACAGCTTGCTGCAGTTCTGGAGATAATCTGCTTTTCAAAGACTGCTGAGGCCCTGATGAGCCCTGGGCCCTGGGAGCTCCGTGATGAAGCACAGAAATCCTTCAGGAAGGATCGATATCTCTGAGTGGAGGTGGATGTCATTACCACAGTGACACGAACCCCCACAATATCCTTTGCTTTTCATCGCCCCAGATCAATAGCAAAAAAAAAAAAAAATCCAAACCAAATCAACCAGTTTTTCCCTTTATTCTGGAATGAAAGTCGATTTTGATGTGTTTCATTTTCCTTTGTCATGGGGAGAAGTTGGATCTCAGCCCTGCCTGCCCAGCTCATGAGAATTCTGGTCTGTGTGGCTGCATCCAGGTCACCATGGAGATGCCAGGATGTCACCCAGCCTGCGAGGTACAGGGCACGAGAGGGGCTCAGATCCCACCCAGAGAATCATTTGGGAGTTACAACCTGCATTTCAAAAGCTTCCCACTCTGCTTTTCACTTCGGTTTGGTACAAAAATGGGAAATGTAGAAGGGCAGGGAGAGCAAGGCTCTGGAAATGGTGCTGTGGTCTGAGGAAAGGCTGGGAGAGCTAGGGGTGCTCCCCTGGAGAGGAGAAGGCTCCAGGGAGAGCTCAGAGCCCTTGCAGGGCCTGAAGGGGCTCCAGGAGAGCTGCAGAGGGACTGGGGACAAGGATGGAGGGACAGGACACAGGGGAATGGCTCCCACTGCCAGAGGGCAGGGCTGGATGGCATCTTGGCAATTGGGAATTGTTCCCTGGCAGGCTGGGGAGGGGCTGGGCTGGAATTGCCAGAGCAGCTGTGGCTGCCCCTGGATCCCTGGCAGTGCCCAAGGCCAGGCTGGACATTGGGGCTGGGAGCACCTGGGACAGTGGGAGGTGTCCCTGCCAGGGCAGGGGTGGGGTGGGATGGGATTTAAGGTCCCTTCCATCCCAAACACTCCTGGGATTTTTGTGAGGATGAATGAAGCGTGGGAGAGCAGAGGGACACATGGACATTTCACAACACTTCCACATGATTCAAGCTTCCCATAAACAGAAATATTCCCAACAGCTGGAAAAATGAACACAACAGCCTGAATCCCTCAAGGATGAACCTTCTCATTTCTTGTGCAATAGCAGGAAAAACCCCCCTTCTTCTGTCTGGGGTTTTGGAGTCCTTATTAAATTTTCCATTAAAAAAAAGTCAAAACAAATCAAAGAACCAGACTCAAAGCCCAGCAGAAGTCCTGGGCTGGCTCACGAGGCTCAGGGGTAGCCTGTCCCTGGGATCCAGGGGGAAATGCCCAGCACTGGCACAGCAGGACACCCCTGACTCCTTCCTGCTCAATCCATCCCTTCTTCCAGAAACCATCTCCTCCTATCTCACGTCCAAGCTTTAAGAACCAGAAGAATTTACAAAGGTGGAAAGACCTGAGGAGAGGGAAGGGAGGTTTAGGGGGTCTCAAAAGTTCCATCAAATGGCATTTTCTCAGCTATGTTTCTGTTCTTGGTCTTATCCCATTCCTGTCCTCAAAGGGAATCTGGACACTGAGCTCAGGTACAAACCCACAGCACGGACAGACACAAACCCACAACACAGACAGACACAAACCCACACCACGGACAGACACCCGGGGACAGCACAGGCTCCCTCCAGCCACATCCTGCATTGTCAGATAAACTTCAAACTCAGGAAGAGCCCAAGTTTGGCCTAACACAAACTACAGGTGTAGATACAGATATAGATGTAGATGTAGGTACAGATAAATAATCTGTGCCTCTCATCCCAGAGGGAAGGAAAAAAAAAACCCCACCAAAGTAACAAAAAGTAATTAACTATTACAAAATGTAACAAAAGAGGTAACAAAAAGTAACAAATATCTCCTCGTGCTGCTGAGAACCCCTGGACCTAAAGACAAACTGCCCCAGAGTTATGGATCAGCTCCAGGGAAACCTGTGAGGAAAGGACTCTTCCCCAGCCTCAGGAGTACCAAGAGCTTCTCCAGCTCAGGAATAAAATCCCCTTGCCCTGTCCTGCCTGTCGGGAAAATTGCTGCAGCACCAGATCTCTGTGGCTTTCCAGGAGAATGGAATGACAGAGAATGGAGTGACAGACCTTGCCTGAGTTACATCATCTCCATCTGCAGAAATTAAAATAAAACATTTTATCTAGTTTCCCTTCCAGAAAAAAAGACCCAAACAAACTCAAACAAACAAAACCCTTACCCCCCAAAAAAACCCAAACCCAACCAAAAAACAGGAGAGAGGAGTCGGAGGCCCAGGGCAGCCCTGAGACTGCAGCAGCTCAGTCTGCACACCCAGCTGCCTCCTCCCCTCTGGGCCGTGCCGTGGGTGACAAGGAGAGGGATGGCCCAAGTGACAGATTCCCCTGATGGCACAAGTGACAGATTCCCCTGATGGCACAGGCTTGTGTAATAAAGTGAAGAAAAGAGAAATCTCTCTCTCTATCCATTTTTAAAACTGTTTCCCCTCCCTCTCCATAAACTGTGTGAGACAAATTGAAGCTAAAGCATCTTCTCCCTCCCAGCTCCTGCTGCCATGTCCCTGTCCCTGCCACTGCCACTGTCACTGCAACCCCGTGGGGAGGGGGCTGGATTTGTCACCACCCTGTGCTGGGACCCCCTGCACTCCTACAGCCCCCAGGAGTGCTGAGCTGGTGAAAACCCAGCTCCTCCCTCAGCAGCAGGGCTCCTTTGTGGGGCTGAGCATCTCTGGGGGCAGCCCCAGAGGTTTCTCTGCACTCCAGACACTCCTTGATGGATTCCCAACTCTGCCAGCGGAGATTTTCCTCTTTGGACCCTCTAAAGATGCAGCAGCCCCAAAGCTGGGCCTGGAATGTACAACTCCCACAAAAAAAGAGGTGAACTGAGTGATCAGAGAGAACCTGCTGCTCTGTGCCACTGCTGCAGGTGGCTGTGGGTGCTCTTGGTGGCACCAAAGGAAAATGTTCCACCCTGTGGCTCAGGGGCTGTGCAGGGATGGGGCACAGGGGGACTGTGCAGGGATTCACAGAATTCCCAGAATCACTGGGTTGGAAGAGACCTTCAAGTTCATCAAGTCCAACCCAGCCCCAACACCTCAACTCAACCCTGGCACCCAGTGCCACATCCAGGCTTTGTTAAACACACCCAGGGATGGTGACTGCACCACCTCCTGGGCAGAACATTCCAGAACTTTATCACTCTTTCTGTGAAAAACTTTTTCCTACTATCCAGCCTGTATTTCCCTTGGGGCAGCTTGAGGCTGTGTGCTCTGGTTCTGTCAGTTCCTGGAGAAAGAGCCCAGCCCCAGCTGAGCACAGGCACCTTTCAGGAGCTGTGCAGAGTGATGAGGGCACCCCTGAGTCTCCTTTGCTCCAGGCTGAGCACCCCCAGCTCCCTCAGTGGTTCCTCTCAGGGTTTGTGTTCCCAGCCCCAAGCCCAGGGATGGGGCACAAGGGGATTTGCAGGGATGAGGCACAGAGGCTGTGCAGGGAATGTCTCCCCTGTCCAGCTGCAGTTCATTGGGATAGGAGCTGATTTTCTTCCTTTTCCTTCACTGCTCCCTTTCAGGAGTCGCCAATAAAAACTGAATATGGTTTATGGCACAAATTACCTGTTGTGGAATAAATCAAATTTTCAGTCCTTTCAGTCCTCTCATCAGGGAAATAAAACCTCCAGGTGCAACCTGAGTGACAGAACCTGTGTCCCAGTGACCAGTACCACAAACATCCAACCCTGCCCATTTTCCTTGAAAGCCACTGCTAATGGTGCCCTGGGAAAGGCAATCCCAGCACTCGACGGCTTTGTTTGCTGGGGAGGCAGAGCAGCACCCACAGGGGTCAGTCACTGAGGGAGGAGAGTGGAGTGCAGGGCTGAGCACATCCAGCCCCAGACGAGATCAGGGCAGTCGCTCCCCTTCCAGCTGTCACCCGGCCAAGCCAATTGCCTCTGGAGAACCTGGGACTCCACACGGTGTAATTGAAGGAAAATAACACTGTGACCTGCTCCAGACAGCAAAGCTGAAGGGCTCCGAGGCCACCAGATAAATGTGAGGCAGAGCTATGGATATAATCATTTAAGACCCGAAAGAGAGAGTAATGAATGAACACTGGATTTCAATTATCCTGAGATAATTCAAATGACTTTAAATAGATAGCTGACCTACTAAAAACTGCCTGGGCTCTCATCGTGCATTTGCTGCCCAATTCAGCTAATGACAGTTTGATCCCGCTCCTCCCTTTTCAAGGAGCAGCAGGATTGTTAATGGCAGTGCTGGGCTCCCGTGGAGCTGAGCCTGCAGGCACTGCTGCTCCCCAGCTCCCCGTCCTCTCAGCTCTGGCATTTCCAGCTGGGAACTTCAGGCTGGGCTGGTGGCATTCCTGAGGATGAGCTGTTCACTTGTGGCAGGATTTGCTGCTTCAGGACCAGCTGGGACACCCCTTTGCCATCACGGTGCTGGTGCCTCACTCAGCTGGGCTGACCCCTTCCACAGCAGCTGCCAAATCCCAAATTACAGCCTCTGAGCTCCTCCCCAGCCTGGCCTCAGTTCTCAGGGCAGTTTAATGATTTAATTCTCAGGAAGGTTCTCCAGCTGTCACAGCAGAGGTGTTTGTGTGGCCACTAAACCAATGATCCAAACATCCTGAGATCCTCCCCACACCACCAAACCTGGCATTCCTCCTGCCTGGGGTGGGTATTAAGCTCCTGCTTTTCCCTGCATGTTGCTAGGGGGCTCAGACACTGAGTTCTGAACAGGAAACTGCCCAAACACTGAGGGCAAACCTCTTTTGGGGATGTCACCATAGGGATCCCCCTATTTCAGCATCATCCTTATGCTCTAGGGAGAGTTATTGGTGCTGGAACCTGCACTTGGGAACATTCCAGCTGCTTGCCATGCATTCCCTGGGTGCATGGGAGCCACAGCTGGGCTGGAGCTGCAGCATCACCACAGGGACATGCTGGGACAAGGAGATGTGTGAGAAATGATCCTCACTTCCAAAAAATGTAAAAGGTTTATTAAACCTTATCAAAAATACAACAGAAGACAGAAGACTGAATAGAGAAAATATTACAGCACCAGGAGCAGAGGATTTCCCCACCATGTGCTCACCCACACCATGGAGGTTTCCCCTTTTAACCCTTTGGCCCCTCCCAAAGTTCTGTCCATCGACTCCTCCTTCCCTGCCCAGTGCTGAGATCACTGCCTGACACCTTGACTGGGGGGCAGCTGTTGCCATGGCAACGAGCCCACCCTCCCAAATGTCCCAAACCCAGGGCACCCCTGAGAACAACACAGGGGGGTAACACATGACTATAAATCTGTAAAACTTCTCCTGACATAGATACAGGATATTTACCTTTTATTGTGAGAGTCACCCATGGCATTGCTCATCTGTCACAGATGGGATGCACCTGGTGATGACTCCTCTAGCTACCTCTGCTAAATGTCCAACAATCTGCTCCAGATGATGGATTCCAGCAGTTTGAGGAGCCACAGGAGGTGTGTGGAGACAGGATGGGCCTTTGCTGGCTTTATTAATCACTGCTAATTACTGGGCAAACGAGTGGGGAAAGGTCCTCAGTATTCACATTCACTTGTGAGCTCCTTAAGGTGCAGGGTTTATTGGCTGAGGGAGGGCGAGGTGGGGAGACATGGAGAGCAGGTCTCAGGGAACACTGAGGCTGGAATGCTGTTCCAGCCTGTTGTCACTGCTGGAAAGGTGGCATCAAAGCTCACAGCCAGCCAGAGCTAGGCCTGGACCAAATCTACAAAATGAGCATAGAAAAGGCTTCTCAGAGGGAAATAAATTCCCTTATAAACACCAAAACCTCCCAAATCTTGCTGCTCACGTTAAGATGCAGCTGAACAGAACGCATTGCTGCAGGTTCCAGTGCCTGCATGGCTGCTGAGGGACGGGCTCTGCCACCAGAGACTGCTCCACCCCGGGCTCTGCTCCAGCCCCGACCCTGCTCAGGGAGATTTCCCACATTTTCAGCCTCACATGGAGCTGCTGGGTGTGGAACTGTGCTCTGTGTGTGCCACACAGCCCACACCAGCGCCGAGGGGTTGAACTGGGTTTCATCCACCCCAGCCTGACAAGGTTCATTGGAGCCACAGACCAGACTCGAGTTACCGCGTTAAATAAACCAGCACAGGAGGGGAACCTCGCCGAGGAAATCCCATCCAAACAAACATTGCAGCAGCTCTTCCTTGGATTACCAGCAGAGGTGTGAAGTTTTCTGCCATCAGGGTTATTGCTGGAACAAAACTCAGCATTGCCATTCCCAATAAAACAAGGGAAGCTCTTCCATGGACACACGTGAGAGGGAGGAGCTATTGTACCACATTTTCTCCAGAAATTAAGTGGAATAATTGAATGCCATCAAACCCATTTTTGCAGCACAGCATGTCTGACTGGGGCCTTTCTGGCAGGGCTTGGTTTCACCGTGGCCACTGAAGGTGCCCATTGCCCCTGCAGAACAGCTCCTGGGCTCAACCCCCCCAGTCAGCACCAGATTAAAAGCACAAATACAGTTTGACATCGAAAGCGTTAATTAACTAGCCCTAATTGCACTGCAAATTGCTCTAAAATTGCATGCAATCATTTAAAACCAAACCAGCAGTGCTGCTCAGGGTTTGGAAGCAGCTGGTGCCCCTTGGAAGATGATGAACGGCACCGTTTGCTCCTGATCATCTCTGGGTAAGCAGAGGGCCCGCCAGGCTCCTCCCGGTTCATATTAATGGGGTGTTAATTGACTAAGAAAAAGTGGAATGAAACTAGTCCAGGAGAAAATGATTCTCGATGCCTCCACTGGGATACCTTCAGCTTGGCCACAACCATTGAGTTACACAGAATTTTATTTAGCAGCCCACCCCAGGAACCATTTAACCACGGACTCCTCCTGAACCCAGCTGAAACCATTCCTGGTTTTTCACCCTGGCTCAGCAGCTTCCCTCCTGCCAAGACTCCAGGTCATTCTATGGAAATTTTCTTTCCCCTCGTGCCTGAGAAGCCGTGATGCTGAATGATTTTTTGCTGTTTTCCTTTCTATATTCTCTGTATTCTTTACACATGTGTTTGTAGCTCTGTGGCATGCTGTATCCGTGGCTTGTCTTCCCAGTACTTTTCCCTAGGCAGAAAGACAAAGCACATCCCAAGGGCCCTGTCCTGCCTTGGTTGTTTCTGGGAGCCAAGGCTCCAAACCAGTGCTTCAAGACACATTTTCATAAACACAGTTTAGTTCCTGTCTGAAGGGGAAGGATTTAGGAGGGGTGAAATGACCTCACCTCCTCTGTCTCCAGTGGGTGATTTTTGTCAATTATGCTAATTTGCTAAACTTATAAATCGGTGTTCACCCTGTTGGGGTGGGCATTTTATGGACATTTTCCACGTCTGTCCCTGGAGGGCCCCAATAAAGAGCAGCCTTTTTATTACCTCCTACAGCAATATTACCTCCAAAGGGAGTTGTTTCATTTTTAGGCTCTTTAGGGCATCAGCAGCAGCTCCTGGACTCTCCCTGCATTCCTGCTCCCAGGTTAAGACCCAGCTTTTCATGACTCTGTGGCTCAGTGAGTGTGAGAAATGATCCTCACTTCAAAAAAACGTAAAAGGTTTATTAAACCTTAAAAACACAACAGCAGACTGAATAGAGAAAATATTACAGCACCAGGAGCAGAGGATTTCCCCACCATGTGCTCACCCCTGAGAACAACACAGGGGGGTAACACATGACTATAAATCTGTAAAACTTCTCCTGACATAGATACAGGATATTTGCCTTTTAATTGTGAGAGTCACCCATGGCATTGCTCATCTGTCACAGTGATAGAAACAGCACAGGAGGAGCAGCAGAGAAGGGACACAGCAGGGACTGAAAGAAGACTTTAGCTTTGTTCTTTGGGTTCTCTTTGCTCTCCTGGACCAGACAGAGCAAAGCTGCACATTCCTCTCCCCTCGGATCGTCCTTCCCCAGGGCATGACCGAGCAGGGGTAAAACCTGTCAGCTCTGCAGTCATTAAAATCTGATATTTGTGCCCATAAATCAGCCAGGGTGGGGAGCACCGGCAGCACAGCGGCACCGAGGGCTGCTCTGGCAGCAGGGGGATCGGGGGCAGGCACAGCCCAGGGCAGGTGTGTGCCCAGCAATCCCAGTTTGTGTCGCTTCTCCTGGCTTTGAGTGACCTTTGGAGAGGGAGCTGCTCGCTCAGTGTTTCTCCAGAGCAGCTAAATGGGAGCAACCACGAGTTTTTCACAGCTCACTGCCCTCAGAAATGGTCCTGCCGGAGCTGTCAGGAGACACATCCTCCTCCCCAGCCCATTAAAGAGGATATTTAACAGCTTTTCTTACATCTCAGACGGAGCTGTCTCAGAGCTGGTGCTTTCTTTGTTTCCAGATCGCAGCAGTCATGTATTCTCCATAAGTAAATTCACTTTTTGGGCTTTGATTCTGGTATTTAAGCCCAGGATGGGCAGTAAACAGCATGATGCTTTCAGGGGTGTAGCATTTGTATTCTGGGGAAAATAACCTTTCCTGGGACCCTGGAGCCCTGTCCTGCACCTCCTCCTGCAGTGTGAGGGCTGAGGTGCCCTCACTCTCCAGGTGACCACATTCCACCACTGACTCCTCCTTGGGGTGGACAGGGACAAAGACACCTCCCAGAAGGATTTATCAAGCTGTCACCCAGCTCTGCCCGTGCCATCACCTGATAAACCTTCTCTTTGCATGAGAAAAGTCAGGAAAATCCGTGATTTTATAATGAAAAATAACATCATCTTTCTGTGATTTTCTAGAAGATATTTTAGGCATAAACTGGTTTTGCTTTCAGGCCTTTCACAGGGCTTGTTTTTTGGTTTTTAGGATTTTTTTTTTGAGGCCCACAAGCCAGAAGCCAGTTGACTGATCTCACTTTCAGGCCTCAGCTGAACTTGAGAAGAGGAAAAGGCCTCATCATCCCAAAAACTCAATTGCAAAGTTACTGATCCCCCCCCCCCCCCCCCCCCCCCCCCCCCCCCCCACCCCCCCCCCCCCCCCCATACTTTTCCCCCCCCTCCCTTTCAC